>NW_026003424.1:427887-502424 GCF_001458135.2 Marmota marmota marmota
TATTTCACTATATGGATGATGTATTATTAGCACACAAAGATAAAAACACATTGCTAGAATGTTATGCCACACTTACAAACTTATTAAAAAATTATAATCTAGAGATAGCAATAGATAAAGTACAATTAAATTTTCCAATTAATTATTTAGGAGTTCTATTATCCTCAACCATGGTCCGTCCACCAAAAATTCAAATACGAGTAGATCAACTCAAATCACTTAATGACTTTCAAAAGTTATTAGGAGACATAAATTGGATATGGCCTTATCTAGGCATACCAAGAGGAGAGTTGGGACCTTTATTTGATATCCTAAAAGGTCCATCAGATCAAAATTCACCCTGCATGTTGACGCCTGAAGCAAGAAAGGCATTAAAAATTATTGAAAAATATATGGAAAATATGCATTTGGATAGAATTGATATAAGTTTGCCTTTATTATTTATTGTAATACCAACAAGAAATATTCCTACATGTGTATTTTGGCAAGAAGGTCCATTATTGTGGATACATTTATCTTATTCTCCTAACACTATTCTTACTAGGTATCCTGAGGCTGTAGGACAATTAATACTCAAAGGAATAAAAGCAGCAAAGTGAGTGTTTGGAATTTCTCCCAATAAAATTATTACTCCATATACTATGGATCAAATTGATGAGTTAGATAATAAGTTAAATACTTGGGCAATTATCATGTGTAAATCTAATGTTTCATTTGATAATCGCTTACCATCTAATCCTTTATTGTCTTTTTGGTCTTCTCATCCTGTATTTTTTCCAAAAATGACAAGAAAAACACCTATCATGAATGCTCCAAATATATTCACTGATGGGCCAAATGATGGTAGAGCAGCAGTAGTTACCCCTGATCATTTTTTTTTACATTTTTAGTACCCAAACAATCAGCTCAAAAGGTAGAGCTTAATGCAGTATTACAAGTTTTTGTGATGTTTAAAGATTCGGTATTTAATTTATTTTCTGATAGTCAGTATATAGTTAATGCTATAGTATCCTTTGAAGATGCTGGTAGGATTTCCCCTTCCTCTACTCTTTTTGTTTTCCAGTATACAAAGTCTAATCTGGGACAGAAAAGATCCATTCTTTATAGGACTCACCCATTCAGGCGGGAGACCCCTCCCATCTCTGTTGGGGAGGGGAGTTAGTATACTGCTGCAGCCAGGGTAGTGGGGACTCACCCCTCTAGGTGGGTGACTCCTCCCACCTGGGTGTCAGGGGAGCTCCTATACAGCAGCAGCCAGGATAGAGGGGACTCACCCCTCTAGGCCATTGATCCTTCCCACCTGGGTGTCAGGGAGAGCTCATATATGTGGCAGACAGGGAAGAGGGGAATTGCCCCTCCACTTGGATGACCCCTCCCACCTGGGTGTTGGGGAGCTCATATGCTGCCACAGCCAGGATAGAGGGAACTCTCCCCTCCAATCGGGACACCCGTCACATTTCGGTGTCTATGGGAGCTCATACACCACCAAAGCCAGTGTAGAGTGGACTCTCCCCTTCAGGTGGGAGAACCTTCCACCTGGATGTCCTGGTGAGCTACTGTACCATTGCAGGAAGGCTATAAGGGACTCTCCCCTCCAAGCGGGAGACTCCTCCCACCTCAGTGTCAGGGGAGCTCCTGTAGCACAGCAGCCAGTATAGAAGGGAGTCACCCCTTTACCCGGGAGACAACTCCCACCTGGGTGTCTGGGGGAACTGTATACCTCTGCAGCCAGGTTGGAGGTGACTCGACCCTCTGGGTGAAAGAACCCTCCAACCTGCGTGTCAGGTGAAGCTCACATACCCCAGCAGCCAGGGTAGAGGCGACATAGTCCTCCAGGCTGGAGACATCTCCCACTTTGGAATGGGGGTAACTCCTATACTGCCTCAACCAGAGTAGAGGGGACTGACCCCTCCACGCCAAAGACCTGTCCCACATAGGTGTCTGGCGAGGGGTTGGTCATATACAGCTGCAGTGTGGGGAGCAGCCACTCACCCCTCCAGGCAGGAGATCCCTCCCTCCTGGAAGTAGGAGGGGGCATTTATACCCCTGCAGCCAAGGTTGAGGGGACTCACCCTTTCAGGTGGGAGACCCTCACACTTGAGTGGGAGAGGAGCTCATATACCTCTGCAGCCAGGGTAGTGGGGACTGGCCCCTTGAGGCAGGAGAACCCTCCCACTTGGGTGTACGGGGGATCTCCTATACCACTGCAGCCAGAGTAGAGGGGACTAGCCCTTTCAGGTGGGAGACCCCTCCCACCTGGGTGTCTGAGGGAGCTTATATACCACCAAAGCCACAGTAGAATGTACTTGCACCGCTTGGCGAAGGACCCCTCCCACCAAGGTGTCAGGGGAAACTCATATAACACCACAGACAGGATAGAGGGGACTCACCCCTTCATGCGGGAGACCCCTCCCACCTGGATGTCTGAGGGAGCTAGTATACCTCCGCATCCAGGGTAGAGGGGACTCGCTGCTCTAGTCAGGAGACACTTCCCACCTCTGTGTCAGCAGGATCTCCTATACCACCACAGACAGGGTAAAGGAAACTTGCCCCTCCAGGCAGGAGAACCTCCCACCTGGGTTTCAGGGGGAGCTCTTATGCCGCTGCAACCAGGGTAGAGGGGACTCGACCCTCCAGGCATGAGATCCCTTCCACCTGGGGTTCCTAGGGAACTCCTAAACAACCACAAGCATTGTAGAGGGGACTCTACCCACCCGGCAGGAGACTCTTCAAACCTGATTGTTATGGGAACGCCTAAACTGCAGCAGCCAGGATAGAGGGGAACTTGCTGCTCCTGACAAGAGACCTCTCCCAGCTGGGTGTCAGATGCAGATCTTATACACCTGCAGTCAAGATAGAGGGGACTAGCAACTCCAGTCAGGAGACACCTCCCATATGGGTGTAGGAGGTAGAGCACATATACCATTGCAGCCAGGTTACTGGGGACTTACTGCTCCAGACAGGAGACTCCTCCCATCTAGGTTTCTTGGAGAGCTTGTATACCACCTTAGCCAGGGTAGAGGGGACTCACCTGTCCATGCAGAAGACCACTCCCACCTGTGTGTAGGGGGGCGCTGGTATAGCGCCTTAGCCAGGGTAGAGAAGACTTGCCCCTCCAGGCTTGAGACCTCTCCCACCTTGGTGTAGGGGGGAGCTCCTATACCACTGCAGCCAGGGTAGAGGTGACTCCCCACTCCAAGCGAGAGAACCATCCAACCTGGGTGTCAGGGAAATCTAGTATATCAGTTTAGCCATCATTTAGGGGACTTGCCCTTCTGGCGGGAAAACCCTCTGGGTGGGTTGGGGAACTTGTATAACACAGTAGCCTGTGTAGAGGGGACTTGCCTCTCCAAGCAGGAGACCCCACACACCTTGGTGCCTGGAAGAGCTGGTACACCCCCTCAGCCAGGGTAGAGGGGAGTCACCCTTTTGGTGGGAGACCCCTCCCACCTGGGTGTCAGGTGGAGCTGGTATAGCACTGCATCCAGGGTAAAATGGAATCACCTCCTCCCCCAGGGGAAGTCCCATCCCACCTAGGTGTCAGGTAGAGCACATATACCCCAGCAGCCAGGGTAGAGGCAACTCACCCCACCAGTTGAGAGACCCCTCTCACCTGGGTTTTGGGGGAGCTCCTGTACCTCCACAGCCAGGGTAGAGGGTACTTACACTTCAAGGCAGGAGACCCCTCCCACATGCGTGTTGGGCGGTGGGACTCATATACTGCCACAGCTAGGGTAGCAGGGACTCGCCACACAAGAGGGGATACCCCTCTCACCTGGGTGTTGTGGGAGCTTGTATACCTCCATCGCCAGTGTAGAGGGGACTCGCCCATCCTGTTGGAGACCCTTCCCACCTGGTTGTGGGGGGAGCTCGAATACTGCTGCAGCCAGGGTAGAGGGGACTCACCCCTACAGGTGGGAGAACCCTTTCACCAGGGTTTTGGGGGAAACTCCTATACTGCCATAGCTAGTGTAGAGGAGTTTGCCCCTGCAGGCGGGAGACCCCTCCCACCTGGGTGTCCTGGGAGCTCTTATAGGACACCAGCCAAAGTAGAGGGGATACACCCCTCCAGGAGGGAGATCCCTCCCACCTGTGTGTCAGGGGGAAGTTGTATATAGCCTTAGCCAGGGTAGAGGGCAATTGCCCCTCCATGCAAGAGACACTTCCCACCTGGGAATCTGGGGGAGCTTGTATACTGCTGAAGCCAGAGTACAGGGAACTTGTTCCTCCAGGCGGGATTCCCCTACCACCTGGTTGTCCGGGGCACCTCGAATACCGCTGCAGCCAGGGAGATCCCTCCCATCAGGGTGTTGCCGGGGAGCTCATATACCACCACAGTCAGGGTAGAGGGTTTCACCCAGCAGGCGGGGACCGCCCCCCACCTGGGTGCCCAGGGAACTTTAATAGGACACCAGACAAAATAGAGGGGCTCGTCCTTCCAGGCAGGAGACCCCTCCAACCTGGGTTTCCAGGGGAGCTTGTATACCGCCTTAGCCAGTGTAGAAGGGACTTGCCCAACTATGTGGGAGACCTCTTACCTGGGTGTCTGAGGGAGCTTGTTTACCGGTGCAGCCAGTGTAGAGGGGACTCCTAACACCCACTTGGTTGTTGGTGGAGCTCATATACTGCTGCAGTCAGGGGAGAGGGGACTTGCCCCTCTCCAGTCAGGAGACCCCTTCCTCCTGGTTGACAACGGGAGCTTGAATACCTCTCCAGCCAGGGTAGAGGAAACTCGCCCATGTAGGTGGGAGACCCCCCCACCAGGGTGTCTGGGAAAGCTCCTATAGGGCCACAGCCTGGGTAGAGGGATTCGACCCTGCAGGCGGAAGACTCCTCCCACACGGGTGTCCAGGTAGCCCATATAAGGCACCAGCCAAATTAGAGGGGACTCATCTTTCCATGCGGGAGACCCCTCCAGCCTGGGTGTCAGGGGAAACTAGAATACTGCTGCAGCCAGGGTAGAGGGGACTCGCCCCTTTGGTCAAGAGACCCCCATAACCTGGGTGTGGGTGGAGCACCTATACCACCACAGCCAGGGTAGTGAAGATTCGCCCATCCAGGCAGTACCCCTTCCCACCTGGGTGTTGTGGGGAGCTTATATTTAACCTTAGCCAGGGTAGAGGGGATTTGCCTCTCCAGGCGGCTGATGCCTCCCACCTGGTTTTCGGGGCTAGCTCTATTTCCACCAAAACTAGGTTAGAGGGTACTTGCCCCACCAGGCAAAAGACGTCTACAACCAGGTGTCAGGGGGAGCTAATATAGCGCAGCAGGCAGGGTAGAGGGGGCTCAACTCTCTGGCCGGGAAACCTCTCCCACCTCGGTGTCCAAGGGGCTCCTACACCCGCATAGCTAGGGTAGAGGGGACTCGCCCCTCTAGGCAGGAGACCTCTCGCAAATGGGTGTGTGGGGGTGCTCATATACCGCTGCAATAATGGTAGAGGGGACTCGCCCCTCTAGGCAGGAGACCCCTCTCACCTGGGTGTCGGGGTTCTCAATTACCACTTCAGCCAGGGTAGAGTAGACTCCCCGCACCAGTTGAAAACCCCTCTCAGATGGGTGTCAGGGGCGCTTGATTACCTCCGCAGTCATGATAGAGGAGACGCGCCCCTCCAGATGGGAGACCTTTCCCACCAGGTTGTCAGGGGGAGCTTTTATACCTCTGCAGCCAGGTTAGAGGGGACTTGCTCCTCCAGGTGAGAGACCCCTCTCACACTGGTGTCAGGGCGAGCTTGTATTATGCCTTTTCCAGGGTATAGGGGACTCACCCCTACAGGCGGGAGACTCCTCCTACCTGGGTGTTTCTGTGTGGGGGATAGTATACAACTGTAGCCGGGATGCTGGGACTGACTCCTCAAGGCGGGAGAAAACTTTCACCTGGGTGTCGGAGGGAGTTCGTATCCTTCCATAGCCAGGATAGAGGGGACTCACCCCTTCAAGAGGAGACCCTCTCATCTGGGTATGGGGGGGCAGCTCGTATACCACCACAGCCAGTGTAGAGGGGACCCACCCCAGGACGCGGGAGACCCCTCCCACCTGATTGTCCCGGGAACTCTTATAAGGCACCAGCCAAAGTAGAGGGGACTCTTTTCTCCATGTGGGTGACCTCTCCCACCTAGGTGTCAGGGGGAGCTCATATACCACTACAGCCAGGAGAGTGGGAACTCTCCCCTACACGTGGGAGACCCTTCCCACCTGGGTGTCTTACCTCTGCAGCCAAGGTAGAGGGGATTTGTCCCTCCGCTCGGGTGACCCATCCCACCTGGGTGTTGGGGAGAGCTCAATAACTCCGCCTCAGAGCACAGGTGACTCGCCCCTACAGGAGGGAAACCCCTCCCACCTTAGTGTTGGGGGGAGCTACTATACTGCCACAGCCAGTGTAGAGGGGTTGGCCTCTTTAGGCAGAAGAGCCCTCAAACCTGGGTGTTCCTGGAGATTTTATAGAACACCAGTTAGGTAGAGGGGACTCGCAACTCCAGAGGGAGACCCTTCTCAACCTGAGTGTACAGTGGGGGGCTTGTATGCCGCCTTAGCCAGGGTAGAGTTGACTTGCCGCTCCAGGAGAAAGCCCCCTCCCACCTGGGTGTCTGGGAGAGCATGTACACAGCAGCAACCAGGGAAGAAGGGACTGTCCCCTCCAGCCTGGATTCCCCTCCCACTGGAGTGTCAGGGGAGCTCCTTGACTGTCACAGTCAGGGTAGAGTGGATTCACCCCTCCAAGCTGGAGACCTCTCCCACTTATGAGTAGGGTTGGGGGGCTTGTATCCCACTGAAGCCAGAGTTAAAGGGACTAGCCCCTTTATGAGGGAGACCCCTCCAACTTGGGGGTCTGGGGGTAACTCATATACCCCTGAATACAGGGTAGAGGGGACTCGCCCCTCTAAGCGGGACACCTCTCCCAACTGGGTATCATGGGAGCTCATATACCACTGCAGATAGGTTAAAGTGGACTCGCCCCTCCAGACAAGAGACCCCTCCCACCTGAGTATGGGGGTGGCTTGTATACCACAGCAGCCAGGGTAGAGCGGACGTGCCCCTCCAGGTGGGAGACTGCTCCCACCTTGGTGTCTGGGGGAGCTCTTACACTGCTGAAGCCAAGAAAGAGTGAACTGGCCCCTCCAGGCGGGAGACCCCTGCCTCCTTGGTGTCCAAGATTTTGTATACTGCATTAGCCAGGGTGGAAGTTACTAGCTCTTCCAGTCAGGAAATCCCTCCTATCTTGCTATGGGGGGGATATGGTATACAGCTGCAGCCAGGAAAGAGGGGACTCGCCCCACTAGGCAAAAGACTCCTAAACCCTGGTTGTGAGGGGAGCTCATATACCACAGAGGCAGGGAAAAGGGGATTCACCACTCCAGGCGGGACACCCCACCTAACTGAGTGTCGGGGGAGCACTTATACCACTACAGCCAAGGTAGTTGGAACTCACCCCTCCAGAAAGTAAACCCCTCCCACCTTGGTGTCATGGGGTGCTTGTATACCAGCTTAGCGAAGGTAGATTGGATTTCCCATTCCAGGCGGGAGACCCTTCCCACCAGGGTGTCAGGGGGGAGCTCCTATACTGTCGAAGCAGGGTATAGTGTATATGCCACTGAGGCGGGAGATCCATCCCACCTGGTTGATAAAGGGAGTTCTTATACAGTTGTTGCCAGGATACAGGGATTTGCCCCTCCAAGCTGGAGATGCCTCCCACCTGGGTGTTGGAGGGGGCTAGTATACCCCCACAGCCAGGATAGAGGGAACTCAACCATCCAGGCTGGAGACCCCTCCCACCTGGATGGCAGGGTGGGGGAGCTCTTATACCACTGCAGCCAGGGTAGTGGGGACTCGCCCCTCCAGTCAGGAAACCTTTCCCACCTGTGTGTTGCGGGAGCTTGTATACCACCTTAATCAGGGTAGAGAAGACTCGACCCTCCAGGCAGGAGAACCTTTTCTCCCGGGTGTCTGGGAGAGCTCTTATACCAAAGTAGCCAGGGTAGAGGGAATCGCCCCTCAAGGTGGAAGACCCCTCCCAACTAGGTGTCAGGTTGGAGGGCTCATATACAGTTCTAGCCAGGGTAGAGGGGACTCGCCCCTCCAGGAAGGAGACCCCTCCCACCTGGGTGTGTCAGGGAGTTTGTATACCAAGTTAGCCAGGGTAGAGAGGATTGGAGGTGTGAATCCCCTCTACCCTGGCTGTGGTGGTATATGAGAAAAAGGGGAGTTAGGGGAATGGGTGATGGAGGGAGAGGAGGGCTCATGGCCCAGATTCACTGCAGGGTGTCAGGATTGAGGATCAGGGCCCAGGATGAAAGAGGACAAAGCCCCCAGGCAAGGGGCACTGCTACCTTTTCCCAAAGGAAGACTGCAGGAGCATATATTCCAGTTTCATTGTTTGGCTGTGATGAGCATCCTGGGAAAGGGTTCTGGAAAAAGAGCACAGTAGGGACAAGGACAAGAGGAGGGCCAAAGGAGGGCACAGCGTGAAGTGCTGGAAGAAGGGTGGTTTGTGGGGTGCAGGTCAGGACCACAGAAAGGAGCCCAGGCTAGAGATATAGAGGAGGGCCCAGGCTAGGGGAGAGCAGGGAAGGGTGGAGTCCAGCAGGCAGGAGCTGCACTAGGGTTCTGAGATGCAGGTAACACAAGGGGAACAGGGAAATGGTCCCAGAAAGGCCCACAGTTCAAACCCAGGGAAGCACAGAGCAAAAAGGACCCCCAGAGGCTCAAGAGAGGAGCCAGTCCAGGGAATGGAGAGCCAATGGCCAGAACTGGGGCAGCGATCTCAGAGTAGTGGACAGGGCTGGGAAGGGAAGAAAGGGGATCCAACAGGGTGGAGGCCTGCTTGAGGCCCAATGCCACTGACAGGTGTCAGGTTTCCTGTTGCTGCCCCAAGGGCCTAGGAAGAGTAAGTAGTGCAGTCCAGGGTCAGGGTTCTGTTTCCCCTAAGGCACGCTGACCCAGATGAGGATCAAGGGCCATGGACCAGGCCAAAGGGCCTGGCAATGGACAAGGGCCAGGAGGAGTGACATGTGAGGGCACAGTGGGGGGTCACGGTGGTTGCAGAGGGGGGCAAGAGTCAGGACCCAATCAAGGAGCCCAGGAAAGGGACCTACCCCACTAAAATATATTAGGGACCCAATGAGCAGGAGGAACCTGCTTCAGTAAAGAGCACTAGGGGAAGGAGAGGTAGTATCAGCACTAGGATGAAGAGAGAGAGGGCTATGAAAAGGGCACAGAGGAAAGTTAGCTTGGGGGCTTAATCAAGGAGCACCCTGGTCAGACACGACAGGAAGAGTCACCACAAAATGCATCCCAACCCATGTAATGCATTAAGGAGCTCAGGGTGGCAGCCAGGCCAGGGGACTGTAGTGTGAAGGTTCAGGGTGAGGAAGAGCTCAGTTGGCTTAGGAGCAGATTGCTAGGCTAGAGGGCAGGAGAGGGAAGGGAGGGGATCACCCAGGGTAAGGTTATAATTAGGCCCAAGTCCAGTGCCAGTTATCAATTTGGACGGCAATGGGGGCTCAGGCGAGGGGCAGGACTGTGTTGCCCATAGGGATCTTTCAGAGCCCAGAGGCCAGCCAATTTCACTCCTCTGCCAGGACCAAAGAAGGGCAATATGAGGGATACCTTTGGTCCCGGATTGGGGGATGTCAATGGGGAGCCAGCAAACATTGGAGGAGACAATGCTAGGGAGAAGCAGGGGGACGGCAGGGTCCTGGGAAGGATGAAATGCCACAGTACCACGGGAACAGAAGGGAGGAACAGGATGGGGCCAAGCAAGGGGCATGAAATCTAGGAACAGGGATAGGGTCCTCAGGAAGGGTGATCAGGGCCTCCAGACAGGAGCCAGACCTAAGAATGGAGAGCCAAGTGCCGGTACCCCGTTCTGGGTACTATGGAAACAGACAGGGCTGGGGAGGGGAGAAAAGGGAGCAACGGTTGTGGGTGGTGCAAGGAAGGAGGGCTCAAGTCCCAGGTTCACTGCTGGGTGTCAGGTTCGAGGAGCAGGGCCTGGGCAGAGAGTCCAAAGTCCCAGGTAAGGGGCACAGCTTCGTTTTTCCCAAAGGGAGCCCACAGGGCCAAATGCCCAGTTCCAGTCCCCTAGATCTGGTGAGCACCCTGGGAAAGGTATCTTGGAAAGGGGCCCAGCAGAGACAGGGAAAACAGGAGGGATGAAGGTGGGTCTAGTGTGAAAGGTCAGAGGAAGGATGTTGATGGGGTGGGACCAGGACTCCAGAAAGGAGCCCAGGCTAGGGACCAACAGGAGGGCCCATGCCAGGAAAGGGCAGGGAAGCGCAAGGCTGGACAGGCAGGTGACAGTAGGGTTCTGAGTTTCAGGGAAGCCAAAAGGAGTAGGGAACTGGTACCAGTGGGGCCACAGTCCAAATCCAGGGAAGCATGGAGCAAGAAGGGCCCCAGAGGATCAAGCAAGGAGACAGGCCAGAGGATGGAGATCCAAGGGCCAGGGCTTGGGCATGGGGCTCAGGAAAGTGGACAAGACTTTGGAGGGATGACAGTGTATCCAGCAGGGGGAAGGCAGGCTCCTGGCCCAGGGTGACTGCCAGTTGTCAGGGTTCAGGTGCAGGATCAAAGGCCTAGAGAGAGCAAAGGCATAGGCAAGGGGAAGGACTGTTTCCCATAAGGAATGCTGGCCCAGATGAGAATCCAGGTACAGGGACCCAGCAAAGGAGGACTGGCAAGTGAAGGCTGCCAGGAGGAGGGCTATGGGAGGGCATATCAGGGGGTCTTGGTGGGTGCATGTGGGGGCAAGATCCAGGACCCAAGCCAGGTGCCCAAGCAAAGGACCCACTTGACCTACTATGGATGAGTGACCCAAGGAGCAGGAGACCTGCAAGAACCAGGGGAAAGTGCAAGGGGAAGGGGAGGAAGGCCTGTGCATGGACAAGGAAACAGAGAAAAGCACAACAGGCACCTAATGGAGAATGCTGGCAGTCCCAAGCAAGAGGCTCCCAGGTCAGACACAAAAGGAAGAGACTCCATGCTATGCCAAATGACATGAGGAAAACTGTCCAGGGCTCATGTGAGCAACAGGCCTGGGAACTGAAGCACAAAATGTCAGGGTTAGGGAGGGCTGGGTTGGGGTAGGGGCAGCATTCAAGGCCAGAGTGCAGGGGAGGTAAGGCAGTAGATCTCTCAGGGATGGGTTGAAGCAAGTTGCATGTTAACTGCCATGCCTTAAGGTTCAGGAAACACAGGGGACTCAGACAAGAGGCAAGACTGTATTTCCCCATAGGGAGCCTTAAGGGCGCTGAGGCCAGCCAATATGGCTCCTCTGCCCAGGTGAGTAGATCCTCAGAGATGGACCTGGACCAAAGGAGGCTCAAAATAGGGCACTGTGAAGAGATACCTGGCATATGGAGGTTGTGTGGGTGGTTGGTTGGCAGCCTGGACCCATTCGAAGAGCCCAGGCTAGGGAGGAGCAGGGAAAGTGAAGGGTCCTAGAATTGCTAGGATAGCATAGCACCAGTGGAACAGAGGGCAGGCACAGGATGGAGTATATAAAAAGAGGCCTGAAACCAAAGGAAGCGAAAGGGTCCTCAAGAAGGGCTCTTAGGGGCTCAAGCAAGGATCCATGCCCAGTAATGGAGAGCCAAGTGCTAGCACCTGGGCCTGGGTGACTGAAAATTGCTATGGATGGGCAGGGGAGGGAGGAGAGAAATCTGAGCTGGTGGAAAAGTGTTAGGAAGGCTGAAGGTCCCAGGTCCACTGCAGGGTTTCAGGATTGGGTAGCAGAACATGGCCTGAGGGAAGCCAAAGGACCCAGACAAGGGGCAGGGCTATATTTTCCCAAAGAGAACTCATAGGGCCATGAGGCCAGGTCAAGTACCTGGCCTGATGAGCATCCTGGGAAGGGGATCAGGAATGTGGGCCTGGGAGAGACCAAAAGACAAGAGGGCCAAAGCAGGGCACAGTCTCAAAGGATGCAGGATGGGTCTGGGTGGGGTGGGGGCCAGGACCCCAGGAAGGAGCTAAGACAAGGGACCTAGAGGAGGGCCCAGGCCAGGGGAGAGCAGGGAAGGGCAAGTCCAGTAAGGCATGGCTGCACTAGAGTACTGGAGTACAGAGAAACCAAGGGGAGGAGAGAAGCTGCTCCAGTGAGGGGCCCTCAGGCGAAGCCCAGAAAAGAAAAGAACAAGAAGGGCCACCAAGGCTCAAGTGAAGAGCCAGACAAGGAAATGGAGTGCCAAGGGCCAGGGCTTGGGCAAGGGGCTTAGGACAGTGGACATGAATTGGGAGGGAAGGCAGGAGATCCAGCAGGGTCAGTCAGGTTCCAGGCCCAGGGTCACTTCCAGGTGTTAGGGTTCCTAGTGGAGGACCAAGCACCCAGAGAGTAAGTGGCCCAGTCGAAGGGCAGGCCTCTGTTTTTCATAAGGAGCCCTGTCCCAGATGAGAATCCATGGAGAGGGACCTGGAAATGGAGGCCTGGCAATGAAAGGAGGCCAGAAGGATGGCTATGGGAGGGCATGTCTGTGGGACATGGTAGATGAGCATTGGGAGGAGATCCAGGACAGTAGCCAGGTGAGGAGACAAGGTACCCACCCGACCAACCTAGGACGAGGGACCCAAGGAGCAGAAGACCCATGAGCACAAGGAGAATTCACGAGAAGATAGGAAGGATGAGCTGCACAAGGACCATGAGACAGAGGAAAGCTCAAGGGCACCTAGGGAAGCCCTCTGGTGAGCCCAATTAAGGGGCCCCCAATTCAGACCAAACAGGAAGAGACTCCATGCTATGTGAAGAAATAGCATCGGGGGCTAAAGGGAGTGCACAAGACGGGGACAAGAGCGCCAAGGTCCTGGGTTAGGGAAGGCTGGGTTGGGGTAGGGGCAGCATGCAAGGCCAGAGGCAGGGGAGAGAAGGGAGGGTATCACTCAGGGCTAGGTTTGAGCAAGTCCATGTTCACTGCCAGGCCACAAGTTTCAGGCAGTTAAGTGGACTCATGTGAGTTGCAGGGCTGTGTTTCCTGTAGGGAGCATTCAGGGTGCAGAGGCGAGCCAATTCTGCTCCTCTGCCGCAGGTGAGTAGATCCTCAGAGATGGACCTAGACCAAAGGAGGGGACAAAGAGGGTAAAGTGAGGGGATACCTGTTGTACAGTAGTGGGGGGGTCAGGTACCAGGACCCATTCGAGCAGCATAGGCTAGGGAGAATCAGGGGGTGCAGAGGGTCCGGGCAGTGCTCACATACCACAAAATGAGGGTATCAGAGGGTAGGCATAGGAGGGGGATGGCAACAGGGGCCTGAAACCAAGGGACAGTGAAAGGGTCCTCAAGAATGGTAACAAGGGTCTCAAGCAAGAATTCAGGGTCAGTAATGGAGATCCAAGTCCTAACACCTGTGCCTGGGTGAATGAAATGAACATGGGTGGGGAGTAGTGAAATGGGAGAAAGTGGAGTGGGTGGCACAGGGGAAAAGGGCTCAAGGCCCAGGTCCACTGCAGGTTGTCAGGGATTAGGAGCAGGACCCTGGCTGAGGGAGGCCAACGTGCCCAATCAATGGGCAGGGCTACGTTTTCCCATAGGGAGCCCCCAGGGCCAAGAGGCTAGGTCAAGTCACCTGGCCCTGGCAAGCATCCTGGGAAGGGGATCAGCAAAGCGGGCATGGCAGAGACAGATATGACAGAAGGGCCGAAGGAGGGCACAGACTGAAAGGCAGCAGGACAGGTGTGGATGGGGTGGGGGCCAGGACCCCAGAAAGGAGCCCAGGTAAGGGATCTTGTGGACGGCCCAGGCCAGGGGAGAGCAGGGAATGCTGGGCCAGGAAGGTGGGGCTGCACTAGGGTACTGAGGTACAGGAAAGCCAAGGGGAGCAGAGAAGTATCCCCAGCGAGGGGCCCTCACACAATGCCCAGAAAAGCAATGAGCAAGAAGGGCCACCAGATGCTGAAGCAAGCATCCAGGCCAAGGAAACAAGAGCCAAGGGCAGGGCTTGGGCAGGGGGCTCAGGACACTGGACAAGATTTTTGAGGGAACACAGGAGATCCAGCAGGGGGCAGTTAGGCTATAGGCCCTGGGCCACCTCCAGGTTTCAGGGTTCCTGGTGCCGAACCAAGCACCCAGGGAAAAAAGGGGCCCAGGCAAAGGGCACAGCTCTGTTTCCCACAAGATGCCCTGGCTCATATTTGAATCCAGGGCCAGGGGCCTGGCAAAAGTGGTGAGAAAAGGGAAGTGGACCAGGAGGAGGGTCATGAACGCGCAAGGAGGGGATCGTGGTGGGTGCACTGTAGGGCAAGAACCATGACCCAAGACAGGCCCCCAAGCAAGGGAACGACTCAAACGATTGGGATGAGGGAACCAAAGGGCAGGATACTTGCAAGCACCAGAAGAGAGTGCGAGATGAAGGGAGGTAGGGGCTGCATGAGGACCTGGAGACAGTGCGAAGCACAAGTGGCACCTAGGGGAAGCCTGCTGGGGGGCCCAAGTAAAGGGCCCCCAGGTCAGTGTAACTCGAAGAGACTCCATGCTATGGCATGAGACATAAGGAATGTGGTTAGGGGTTCAGGCGAGTGCCCAGGCCTGGAGACTGGAGCAATAAGGGTCAGGGTTAGGGAGGGCTAGGTTAGGATATGGGGGGAGCATGCAAGACGAGAGGGGAAGGGGGGAATGGAGGAGCTCACTCAGGGTTGGGTTGGAGCAAGTCCCATGTTAACTACCAGGCATCAAGGTACAGATGGTCAAGGGGACTCAGGTGACTGGCCAGGCTGTGTTTCCAATAAGAAGAATACAGGATGGAGCTGGGGATGTTGCTCAAGTGGTAACATGCTCACCTGGAATGTGCGGAGTACTGGGTTTGATCCTCAGCACCACATAAAATTAAAAAAAAAATAAAAATAAAGATGTTATGTCCACTGAAAACTGAAAAATATATATTAAATAATTTTTTTCTCTCTCTCTTCTCTCTCTCTCTTATCTCTCTCTCTTAAAAAAAAGAATACATGTTTCAGAGAACAGCCAATTCCTCTCCTCTGCCGCAGGTGAGTAAATCCTCAGAGATGGAGCTGGACCAATGAGGTGCAAGAGGGTACTGTGAGGAGATATCTGGAGTGCAAAGGTTGGGGAGAGTCAGTGGGCTGCAGGACCAATTTGAGGAGACTAGGCTAGGGTGAATAGGGGTAGCTGAGGGTTTGTGCAGTGCCAGAATGCCACAACATGAGGGGAACAGAGGGGAGGCACAGGAGAGGGCTGGCAAAAGGGGCCTGAAAACCAAGGAATAAGGACCAGGTCCTCGTGAAGAGCAGCCAGGGGCTGAAGCAAGAAACTGGGCCCAGGAATAGAGAGCCAAGTGCTAGCACCTGGGCCTGGGTGAATGAAAAAAAAATGGATAGGGAGGGGCAGGAGGGGAGAAAGGGGAGCAGCTGGCTCAGGGGGAGGAGGGCTGAATGCCCAGGTCCAGTGCAGGGTGTCAAGCTTCAGGAGTAGGGCCCAGGTTAAAGTAGGCAAAAGTGCCCAGGCAAGAAGGAGGGATACGTTTTTTCAAAGGTCAAATCCTCTGGCGGCCAGGGAATCAAGCAAGGAGCAGGGCCCAGTAATTGAGAGCAAAATGCTAGCACCTAGGCCTGGGTGAATGAAAAGAAACATGGATAGGGAGGGGAGAAAGGGGAGCAGATGACACAGCGGGAAGAGGGCTCAGATCCCAGATCCAAGTCAGTGGGTCAGGGTAGAGGAACAGGGCCTGCACTGAAAAAAACAAAGTGCCCAGGCAAGGGACAGGGCTACGTTTTCCCAAAGGTCATATCCTATGGCCCAGGTAAGCATCCTGGGAAGGGGATCAGAAAAGTGTGCATGGCAGAGACAGAAAGGATAGGAGGGCTGAAAGAGGGCACAGCCTGAAGGGCTAGAGGACAGGTTTGGGAGGGGTGGGGGCCAGTACTCCAGCTAGAAGCCCATGCAAGGGACCTGGAAGAGGGCCCAGGCCAGGGTAGAGCAAGGAATGCCGGGACAGGAAGGCAGGTCTGAACTAGGATACTGCTGTACAGGAATGCCAAGGGGAATAGGGAAGTAGCCACAGTGAGGGGTCTTCAGACAATGCCCAGAAAAGCAGTGAGCAAGAAGGGCCACCAAAGGCTCAAGTGAGAAGCCAGGCCAGGGAAAGGAGAGCCAAGGGCCAGTGCTTGGGCAGGGGGCTCAGGACAGTGGATTACAATAGGGAAGGAAGGCAGGGAATCCAGCAGGGCTAGTCAGGCTCCAGGCCCAGGGCCACCTCCAGGTTTCAGGGTTCCTGGTGCCGAACCAAGCACCCAGGGAGAGAAATGGGCCCAGGCAAGGGCCAGGGCTTTGTTTCCCATAAGGATCCCTGGATAAGATGAGAACCTAAGGCCAGGGTCCTGGCAAAGAAGGCCTGGAAAAGGAAGAGGGCCAGTAGGAGGGCGATAGAAGGGTAGGCAAGGGGGTTGGGGTGGGTGCACATAGAGGCGAGACCCAGGACCCAAGCCAAGCATCCAGGGAAGGGACCCACCTGATCCATGGTGATGGGGGGTCCCAGTAGCAGGAAACCTGAGAGTGTCATTAAAATGTGCAAGGGGAAGAGGAGGAAGAGGCTAAGTGAGGACCAGGAGAAGACAAGGGGCACCTAGGTGAACACACTGGTGGGCCCAAGCAAGGATCCTCCAGATCAGACTCAAAACGAAGTGACTTCTTGCTATGCCAAGAGCCATGAGGAATGTGGTCAGGGGCTCAGGTGAACACCCAGGCCCATGGACCGCAGCACAAAGGGTCAGGGTTAGGGAGGTCTGGATTTTTGAAGGGCAGCATGGAAGGCCAGAGGGAAGGCATGGGATTGCTCAAGTCTGATTTGGAGCAAGCCCATGTTATCTGCCTGGCTTCAAGGTTCAGGCAGTGAAGGGGACTCAGGCAAGTGGCAAGGTTGTGTTTCCCATAGGGAGCATTCAGGGCACAGAGGTGATCAATTCCACTCCTCTGCCTCAGGTGAGTAGATCCTCAGAGACAAACCTGGACCAAAGGAGGGAGGGCGAAAGATGGTACAGTAAGAGGATACCTGGTGGGCAGATGTGGGGAGGCGGGCTGCAGGACCCATTCCATCAGCACAGGGTAGGGAGAAGCAGGGTGAGTGGAGGATCTGGGAAGTGCCAACATACTACAGCATGAGGGGATCAGAGGCGAGGTAAAGGAGCGGGCAGGCAACAGGGGCCTGAAACCAGGGACAGGGAAAGGGTCCTCAAGAAGGGGGAGAACGACTCAGGGTCTCAAGCAAAGAGCCAGGCCCAGACTTGGAGAGCCAAGTGCCAGCACCTGGGCCTGGGTGAATGAAAAGAAACATGGAGGGGGAGCAGTGGGAGGGGAGAAAGTGGAGTCAATGATACAAGGGGAGAACAGGTGACGGCGTACATCCACTGCAGGGTGTCAGGAGTCAGGAACAGGGCCCCGGCTGAGGGAGGCTAAGGGGCCCTGGCAAGGGGCAGTGCTATGCTTTCCAAAGGGAACCCCAAGGGCCAAGATGCCAAATCAAATCGCCTGGCATGGGTGAGCATCCTGGGAAGGGGATCAGGAAAACGGGCATGGCAGGGACAGAAAGGACAGGAGGCCCGAAGCCGGGCACAGTGTGATGGGCTGCAGGATGGGTGTGGGTGGATTGGGGGCCAGGACCCCAGCAAGGAGCCCAGGCAATTGACCAAGAAGAGGGCCCAGGCCAGGGGAGAAAAGGGAACACCAGACCATGAAGGCAGGGCTGCACCAGGGTACTGCAGTACAGGAATGCCAAGGGGAGCACTGAAGCAGCCCCAGCGATGGGCCCTCAACAATGCCCAGAAAAGCAATGTGCAAGCCAGGCAACCAGACGCTCCAGTGAGAAGACTGGCCAGAGAACAGAGAGCCAAGGGCCAGGGCTTGTGCACGGGGCTCAGGACAGTGGGTTACATTTGAAAAAGAAGACAGGGGATCCAGCAGGGGGCAGTTAGGCTCCAAGCCCAGGGATACCTCCAGGTTTCAGGGTTCCTGGTACTGGACCAAGCACCCAGTGAGAGCAAGGGGGCCAAGGAGAGGGCCAGGGCATTGTTTCCCATAAAGCACCTTGGATCAAATGAGAACCTATGGCTAGGGTCCTGGCAATGGAGGGTAGGAAAAGGAAGGGTGCCAGAAAGAGGGCAACGGGAGGGCCTACACGGTAGTCATGGTGGGTGGGCATAGGGGCAAGATCCAGGGCCCAAGCCAGGCACCCATGCAAGGGACCCACCCGATCAATGGTGATGGAAGATCCAAGGAGCAGGAGACCTGCAAGTGCCAGAAAAATAATGTGAGGGGAAGGGGATAAGGGGCTTTGTGAGGCCCAGGAGAAGCCAAGGGGCACCTAGGGAAGACCACTGGTGATGCCAAGTAAGGGGACCCCAGGTCAGCCCCAACACGAAGTGACTCCATGCTCTGCCAAGGGACATGAGGAACATGGTCTGGGGCTCAGGAGAGTGCCCAGGCCCAGAGACTGGAGCACAAAGGATTGAGGTTAGTGAAGGCTCAGTTGCAGTAGGGGCAACATGCAAGGCCAGAGGGCATGAAGGGAAGGGAGGGAATCGCTGAGGGCTGGGTGGGAGGAAGTCCATGATACCTACCAGGCAGTGAGGTGGACTCAGACGAGTCACAGGGCTGTATTTCCCACAGGGAGCATGCAGGGCACAGAGGCAAGCCAATTCCACTCCTCTGCCCCAGGTGAGTAGATCCTCAGAGAGGAACCTGGATCAAAGGAGGGGCGCAAGAGGGTACTGTGAGTGGATACATGGTATGCGGATGTGGGATGGGGCTGGGCTGCCAGGAACCATACAAGCAGCATTGGCAAGGGAGAAGCAGGGGGTTCAGAGGGTCCAGGAAGTGCCAGGATACCACAGCATGAGGGGATCAGAGGGTAGGTACAGGAGTGGGCAGGCAACAGGGGCCTGAAACCAAGGGACAGGGAAATAGTCCTCAAGAAGGGTAGCCAGTGTATGAAGCAAGGGGCCAGGCCTAGTAATGGATAGCCAAGTGCTAGAACCTGGGCCTCGTTGAATGAAAAGAAATATGGAGGATGAGCAGTGGCAGGTGAGAAAGTGGAGTGGGTGGCAAAGACGGAGAACGCCTCAAGGCCCGGGTCCACTGCAGGGTGTCAGGGGTCGGGAGAAGGGTCCGTGCTTAGGGAGGCAAAGGGCCCAGGTAAGTGGCTGGGCAACATTTTCTAAAGGGAGCCCCCAGGACCAAGAGGCCAAATAAAGTTGCCTGGCCTGGGAAAACATCCTGGGAAGGGGATCAGGAAAGCGGGTGTGGCAGAGACAGAAAGGACAGGAGGGCAGAAGCAGGGCACAGCCTGAAGGGCTACAGGACAGGTGTGGGTGGGTTGAGGGCCAGGACCCAAGCAAGGAACACAGGCAAGGTACCTAGATGAGGGCACAATCCAGGGAAGAGCAGGGAATGCCAGGCCTGGAAAGAGGGCCTGCACTAGGACACTGCAGTACAGGAAAGCCAAGGAGAGAATGGAAGCAGCCCCAGTGAGGGCCCCTCAGACAATACCCAGAAAAGCAAGAAGGGCCACCAAAGGCTCAAGAGAAGAGCTAGGCCTTTGAATTTAGAGTCAAGGGCCACAGCTTGGGCAGGGGATTCAGGACACTGGACAAGATTTTGAAGGAAATTCAGGGGATCCAGCAGGGAGCATTAAGGCTCCAGGCCTAGGACCACCTTCAGGTGTCAGGGTTCCTGGTGGAGGACCAGAGAGAGCAAGGAGACCATGCAAGGCCAGAGCTCTGTTTCCCATAAGGTGCCCTGGCTCAGATTTGAATCCAGGGCCAGGGACCTGAGCTACTCAGGGGTAGCTGAGTGTCTGGAGAGTGCCAGGATACCACAGCATGAGGATATCAGAGTGGAGGCAGAGAAGGGGGCTGGCAAAAGGGTCCTGAAACCAATGGACAGGGACTGGGTCCTCTACAAGGGCAGGCAGGGGCTCAAGAAAAGTGCCAGGCCCAATAATGGAGAGCCAAGTCCTAGAACCTGGACCTGGGTGAATGAAAAAGAACATGGTTGTATATGGGAGCTCTTATCCCTCTTCAGCCTGGATAGAGAGGACTGGCTCCTCCAGGTGAGAGACACCTCCCACCTTGATGTGCACACTAGCTTGTATTCTGCCTCAGCCCATGTAGAGGGGACTCACCCCTATAGTCATGAGATCCCTTCCATGTGGGTGCCCAGTGGTGGGTGGGGCTCCTGTACAGCTGTAGCCAGGGTATCAGAGACTCGCCCCTCCAGGCGGGATGCCCCTTTCAACTGCTTGTCAGGGGGAGCTCATATCTACGTGCAGCCAGAGTACCAGGGACTCGCCCCTCCAGGAAAGAGACCCCTCACACCTGGGTTTATATGGGGGATTCCTATAGAGCTGCAGCCAGGATAACGGGGACTCGCCCCTCCAGGTGGGAGACCTCTTTCACCTGGATTCCTGGGAGAACTCATATACCTCCACAGGCAGGGTAAAGGGGACTCATCCCTTCAGGCAGGAGACGCCTCCCGACTGGGTGTCGGGGGAGTTAGTACACTGCCCCAACCAGGGTAGAGGGGACTCCTGCTTCCAGGAGGGAGACCCCTCCCACCTGAGTGTTGTGGGGATCATGTATACTGCTGAAGCCAGGTTACAGGGGGCTCGCCTTTCCAGGCAAAGACCCCTCCAAAGTGGGTGTCGAGGGGACTCATATACCATTGCAGCCCAGGTAGAGGGCACTAGCCCTGCCAGGCTGGAGACCTCTTCCACCTGGGTGTCAGGGGAGCTCCTATACCACTGCAGCCAGGTTAGAGGGGACTCAAACCTCCAGTCAAGAAACCCCTCCCACCTGGGTGACTGGGGGAGCTCCTATACCTCCAAGCCATGGTAGAGGGGACTCCCTCCTCCATTTGGGAGAGGCCTCCCACGTGGATATCCTGGGAGCTATTATATGGCACCAACCAATGTAGAAGGGACTCGCACCTCCAGGTGGGAGACCACTCCCACCAGGGTGCTGGGGTCTTGTATAGCTTGTATACCACCAAAGCCAGGGTAGAGGGGACTCGCCCAGAAAGTCAGGACACCCCACCCAACTGGGTGTCTGGGGAAGCTTGTAAACCTGCACAGCTAGGTTAGAGGGGAATCCCTGCTCTAGGCGGGAGACCCTTCCTACCAGAGTGTCAGGGGGAACAATTATCTTGCCACATCCCGGTAGAGGGGATTCGCCCTTCCTGGCAGGATACCTCTGCCACATGGGTGTCAGAGGGAGCTCTTATACTGCCACAGCCAGAGTAGAGTGGATGCACCCCTCTAGGTGGAAGACCCCTTCCACATGAGTGTCCAGGGGAGCTCCTACACCACTACTGGAAGGACAGTGGAAACTCGCCACTCCATGCGGGAGACCCCTCCCACCTGGGTGTCAGGTGGAGCTAGTATACTGCTCCAGCCAGGGTAGAGAGGACTTGCCTCTCCAGGCGGGAGACCCCGCCCACCTGGGTGTGGGTGGAGGAGCTGATATACCACTATAGCCAATGTAGTGGGGAGTTGCCCATCCAGGGAGGAGACCCCTCCCACCTGGGTGTAGCTGGGAGCTTGTATAACACCTTAGCCAAGGTAGAGGGGACTCATTGCTCCAGGTGGGGGACTCCTCCCACCTGGGTGTCTGACAGGGGCTCCTACACCCCCACATCTAGAGTAGACGGGAATCGCCCCTCCAGGCAGGAGACTCCTCGCACCTGGGTGTTGGAGGGGGGTCATACAGCGCTGCAGCCAGGGTAGTGGGGACTCACCCCTCTATGCAGGAGACCCCTCCCACCTGGGTGTTGCAGGGAGCATGTGTACCACCTTAGCCAGGTTAGAAGGGACTCACCCCTCTAGGCAGGAGATTTCTCCCACCTGGGTGTCAGGGATAGCTAGTATACCACCACAGCCAGGGTAGAGGAAACTCGCCCCTTCAGGAGGGAGACCTCTCCCATATGGGTAAGGGGGGGACCTCCTATACTGCAGTAGCCAGGGTAGAGGGGACTCGCCCCTCGAGCCAGGAGACCCCTCCCACCTGTGTTACAGGGGGAGTTCCTATACACCTGCAGCCAGAGTAGAGCGAATTCACCCCTCCTACTTAAAGTACCCTCTAAGTAGGAGACCTCTCCCACCTGGGTTTCAGGAAAAGCTACTCTACCACCACAGACAAGATACAAGGAACTCGCCTATTCAGGCGGGAGAACACTTCCATCCGAGTATGGGGGGCTCCTGTACAGCTGTAGCCAGTATAGAGAGGACTCGCTCCTCAAGACAGGGACACCTCCCACCTGGGTGTCTGGAGGAGCTTGTACACTGCTGAAGCCAGGGTAGAGGTGAGTCATTTCTCCAGGCGTGAGACACCTCACACCTTGGTTTCATTGAAAGCTAATATACCACCACAGCCCGGGTACAGGGGACTCACCTCTCCATGCAAGAGACCCCTCTCACCTGCGTTTGGGGGTGGGAAGCTCTTATACCACCACAGCCAGGGTAGAAGTAACTCGCTCCTACAGGCGGGACACCTCTTCCACCTTGGTATTTGGGGGGATATCCTATACCACTGCAGGCAGGGTAGATGGTATTCTCTCCTCCAGGCTGGAGACTCCTCCCACTTGGGTGTCAGGAGAGCTCCTATACCACAACAGCCAGGGCAGAGGGGACTCGCCCCTCCAGGCTGGAGATCACTTTCACCTGGGTGTGTGGGTGGGCTCCTATACTGCACTAGCCAGGGTAGAGTGGTCTCGGCCCTCCAAACTGGAGACCCCTTTCACCTTGGTGTCAGGGAAGCTTCTATACAGCAGCAGCCAGGGTAGAGTGGACTTGCCCCTCCAGGCGGGAGACCCCTCCTACCTGGGTGTCAGGGGTGAACTTCTATATAATCACAGCCAGGGAAGAAGGGACTTGCCCCTCCCAGCAAGAGATCCATCCCACCTGTGTATGGAGGAGGAGCTCCTATACCTCTGCAGCCAGGGTAGAAGTTACTAGCCCCTCCAAGTGGGAGACCCCACCCTCCTGGGTGTCCAGGAGAGCTTGTATACTGACTTAGTCAGGGCAGAGGGGATTTTCCCCTCTAGGTGGGAGACTCCCCCACTCCTGGGTTTGGGGGGAGCTCCTATACCACAGCAGATAAGATAGAGGTGACTCGCCCCTCCAGGCAAGAGACCCATCCCACATGGGGGTCAATGGGAGCTCCTTTATTGCCGCAGCCAATGTAGAGGGGACTGGAAACTCCATGCAAGAGACCCCTCCCACCTGGGTGTCAGGGAAAGCTAGTATACCACTGCAACCAGGGTAGAGTAGACTCGTCCCTCCATTTGGGAGACCCCTCCCACCTTGGTGTCTGGGGGAGCTTGGACACCTCCTCAGCTAGGGGAGAGTGGACTCACACCTCCAGGATTGATACCCCTTCCAACTGGGTGTAGGGGGAGCTCCATTACTGCTGCACACAGAGTAGAGGGGAATCGCCCCTACAGGCGGGAGACCCACCCCACCTGGGTGTCTAGGGGAACTCATACATCTCTGCAGTCAGGGTAGAGGGGACTCGTCCCTCGGGGCCACAGACCACTCTCACCTGGGTGTCTGGGGGGAACTCATATATCTCCGCAGCCTGGGTAGAGGGGACTCGCCCCTCCAGGCAGGTTAGCATCTCACCTGGGTATCAGAGGAAGCTCCTTTATGACCGCAACCAGGGTACAGGCGACTCGACGCTCCAGGCTGGAGACCCATCCTGGGTGTCAGGGGGAGCACTTACACCACCGCAGGCAGGGTAGAGGTGACTCTCCCCTCTAGTCGGGAGACTCCTTCCATTTGTGTGTCAGGGGAGCTCATATACCACAGCAGTCAGGGTAGAGGGGACTTTCCCTTCCAGGTGGGAGAACCTCCCACCTGGGTGTCAGGGGGAGCTTCTACACCACCTCAGCCAGGGTACAGCAGACTCCCCCTCCAGGCAGGAGACCCCTCCCACCTGGGTTTCTGCAGGAACTCCTATACCACAGCAGTCAGGCTAGAGGGGACTCACCCCTCCAGGTAGGAGGCCCTCCAATCTAGCTAGCTATGGGGGCGTGGAGCTCATATACGGCTGCAGACAGGTTAGAGCAGATTCACCCCACTAGGTGGGAATCCCCTCACACCTGGTTTTCAGGGCGGCTCATTTACAGCCACAGGCAGGATAGAGAGGACTCGCCCCTCCAGGTGGGAGACACCTCCCATCTGGGTGTCGTGTGGAATACTTGTAACACTGCAGCCAGAGTAGAGGGGACTAGCCCCTCTTCGGAGGGGACCCCTCCCACCTGGGTGTTGTGGGAGCTCCTATACTTCTGCAGCCAGGGTAGAGGGAACTTACCCCTCCATGCAGGGGACCTCTCCCACCTGGGTGTCTGCTGGACCTCAAACACCACTTCACTCAGGATAGATGGGACTCGCCACTCCAGGCGGGAGACCCCTGCAACCTGGCTTTCAGGGGGAGCTAGTATTCCGCCCCAGCCAGAGTAGAGGGGACTCACCCCGCTAGGCAAGAGACCCCTCCCACCTGTGTATGGGGTGGGTAGATCTTATACCGCTGCAGCCAGGGTAGAGGTTACTCGCCCCTCTAGGCGGGAGACCCCTCTCTCCTGGGTGTCCAGGGGAGCTTGTACACTGACTTAGCCAGAGATGAGGGGACTCACACCACTAGGTGGGAGACCCTTCACACCTGGGTGTCGGGGGAAGATCTTATACTGCCTCAGCCATGGAAGAGGGGACTAGCCCCTTTAGGTTGGGGACCCCTCATGTATTGGTGTTTGGGGGAGCATGTATTCCGTTGCAGCAAGGGTAGACAGGGCTCACCCCTCCAGGAGGGAGACCGCTCTCACCTGGGATTCACGGGGAGCTCGTATCCCTCCACAGCCAGAGTAGAGGGGACTCACCCCTGCATGTGGAAGATCCCTCCCACCTGGTTATCCTGGGAACTCTTATAATACACAAGCAAAAATAAAGGGGACTCGCCCCTCCAAGCGAGACACATCCCACCTGGGTGTCGGAGGAAACTTGTATTCCTATGGAGCCAGGGTACAGTGGACAAGCACCTCCAGTCGGGAGACCCCTCCCACCTGTGTTTGGGAGGAGCTTATATACCCCCAGTGTGGAGGGGAATCACCCCTCCAGGCATGAGACCCTCCCATCTGGGTATTGAAGGGGGAACTCATGTACCACTGCAGCCAGGATAGCAGGGACTCACCCCCACTGCACGGGAGACCCCTCACACCTGGGTGTAAAGGGAGCTCACATGCCACCTCAGGAAGTGTAGTGGGGACTCGCCATTCCAGGGGGGAGACCCCACCCACCTGGGTGTACAGTGGAGCTTGAATACTGTCACAGCCTGGGTAGAGGGGAATAGCCCCTCCAAACAGTTGACCCCTTCCACCTGGGTGTCAGGGGGAGCTCATATACTGCCACAGCCTCGACTTGCCCCTCCAGACAGGAAACCCCTTCCACCAGGAGAGTGGGGACTCACCCCTACAGGCGGGAGACCCCTCCCACCTGGGTGTTGGATGAAGCGCGTATGCTGCCACAACCAAGGTAGAGGGGTTCGCCTCTTTAGGCAGAAGACCCCTCACACCTGGCTATTGGGTGGAACTCAAAACAGCCACAGACAGAGTAGAGGTGACTCGCCCCTCCAGACAGGAAATCCCTCCAACCTGGGTGTCATACAGAGCTTGTATACCACCTTAGCCAGGGTAGAGAGGACTCGCCACTCCAGGTGAGAGATGCCTCCCACCAGGGCTTCAGGGGGGAGCTCCTATACAATTGAAGCCAGGGTATAGGGCATATACCACTCCAGGAGAGACATCCATCCCACCTGGACATTAAAAGGAGCTCTTATACAGCTGCAGCCAGGGTACAGAGACGTGCCCCTCCAGGCTGGAGATGCCTCCCACCTGGGTGTTGGAAGGGGCTAGTATACCCCCGCAGCCAGGGTAGAGGGAATTTGCCCTTCCGGGCCGGAGACACCTCCCACCAGGGTGTCAGGGTTGGGGAGCTCTTATACGACAGCAGCCAGGGTAGTGGGGAATCGCCCCTCCAGGCAGAAGACACCTCCCACCTAGGTGTCCAGAGGAGGCTTGTATATCACCCTAGACAGGGTAGAGCAGACTCACCCCTCCAGAAAGGAGACCCCTCTCACCTGGGTGTTGCAAGAAGTTTGTATACCAAGCTATCCATGATAGAGGAGACTGGAGGTGAGAATCCCCTCTACCCTGGCTGTGGTGGTATATGAGCTCCCCCCAAAACCCGGTGGGTGGGTCTCCCATCTGGAGGGGCAAGTCACCTCTACCCTGGCTGTAGCTTTTTTGAGTTACCCCCAACCCCCAGGTGGCAGGGGTCTCCTGTATGGAGGAGGGAGTTCCTCTACCCTGGCTGCTGGTCTATAGGAGTTCCCAGGAAACCCGGGTAGGAGTGGACTTCCGTCTGGAAGGGGGAGTCCCCTTTCTCCTGGCTGTGGTGAAATGTGGGTAGAAAGGGGATTAAGGGGAATGGGTGGCACAGGGTGAGGAGGGATCAGGGCCCAGATTCACTGCAGGGTTTCAGGATTGAGGAGAACGGACTGGGCTTAAGGAGGCCAAAGCTCCCAGGCAAGGGGCACTGCTACCTTTTCCCAAAGGAAGATGGCAGGGGCAAACATCCCAGTTCCATCCCCTGGCTCTGGTGAGCATCCTGGGACAGATATCTGGAAAAGGATCCCAACAGGGAAAAGGACAACAGGAGGGCCGAAGTAGGGCACAGCATGAAGTAGGGTGTTTGTGAGATGCGGGTCAGGACCTCAGAAAGGAGCCCAGGCTAGGGACCTAGAGCAGGGTCCAGGCTAGGGGAGAGCAGGGAAGGGTGGGGCCAGGAAGTCATGGACTGCACTAGGTTTGTGAGATGCAGGGAAGACAAGGGGAGCAGGGAAGACAAGGGGAACAGCGAAGTGGCTCCAGAGAGACCCACAGTTCAAGCCCAGAAAATCACAGAGCAAGAAGGACCCCCCAAAGGCTCAAAAGAGGAACCAGTCCAGGGAATGTAGAGCCAAGGGACAGTGCTGGGGCAGGAGGCTCAGGACAGTGAGCAGTGCTGGGGAGATAAGGCAGAGGATCAAGCAGGAGAGAGGGAGGGAGGGAGGCTTGAGGCCCAGCGCCACTGCCAGGTGTCAGGGTTCCAGGTGATGCCCCAAGGGCCTAGGGAGAGCAAGATGCCCAGGCAAGGTTCAAGGTTCTGTTTCCCATAAGGCACCATGGTCCAGATGAGGATCAAGGGCCAGGGACCAGTCCAAAGGGCCTGGAAAGGGGCAGGGGCCAGGAGTTCAATGTGAAGTCACAGTGGGGGGTCATGGTGGGTGCAGAGAGGGCAAAGAGCCAGTACCCAATCAAGGAGCCAAGGTAAGGGTCTGACCCCACCAGAAGGTATTAGGGACGCAATGATCAGGAGGCCCCTTCTCCAGGAAAGAGTGGTAGGGGAAGTTGAGTTAGGATCAGAGCTAGGATGAGAAGAGAGAGGGCTGTGCAAAGGGCATAGAGTGAAGCGAGCCAGGGGGAAAAATCAAGGGACACCCAAGTCAGACAGGCCAGGAAGAGACACCACAGAAAGCAAAGTAACCCATGTAATGCAGTAAGGAGCTAAGGCTGGCAGCCAGGCCAGGGGACTGTACGGTGAAGGGTCAAGGTGAGGAAGGTCTGGGTTGGCTTATGGGAAGCTTGCAAGGCTAGAGGGCATGAGAGGGATGGGAGGGGATCGCCCAGGGAAAGGTCAACACTAGGCCCAAATTCAATGTCAGTTGTCAAGTTTGGCAAATGAGGCCCAGGTGAGGGGCTAGGTTGTGTTGCCCAAAGGGATTCTTCAGGGCCCAGAGGCCAGACAATTCCATTCTTCTGTCCCAGGTGAGTAGATCCTTCAGGGCCCAGAGGCCAGAAAAATCCACACCTCTGTCCCAGGTGAGTAGATCCTCAGAGAGAGACCAGGACCAAAGGAGAACAATGTGAGGGATACCTTTTATCTGGGATTGGGGGGTGTCAGTGGGAAGACATCAACCATTGGAGGAGTCGAGGCTAGGGAGAAGCAGGGGGAGAGCAAGGTACTGGCAATGACAAAATAACACAGTACAAGGGGAAGAGAGGGGAGGAACAGGAAGTTTGCCAAGCAAGGGTCCTGAAATCAAGGAACAGGGACAGGGTCCTCAAGAAGGGTGAGTGGGTGCTCCAGCAAGGAGCCAGATGCAAGAATTGGGAGCCAAGTACCAGGACATGGTCCTGGGTCCTATGAAAACAGATAGGGCTGGAGAGGGGAGAAAGGGGAGCAAGGGTAGTGGGTGGTGCAGTGGGAGGAAGGCTCAAGGCCCAGATTCACTGCTGGGTGTCAGGATCGAGGAGTAGGCCCTGGGCAGAGAGAATCCAAAGTTCCAGGCAAGGGGCACAGCAACATTTACCCAAAGGGAGCTCACAGGTCCAAACGCCCATTTCCAGTCCCCTGGACATGGTGAGCATCCTGGGAAAGGGATCTTGAAAAGAGGTCCAGCAGGGACAGAGACAAAAGAAGGGATGAAGGAGGGTACAGCATGAAAGGGTAAGGAAGGGTGATGATGGGGTGCAGGCCAGGACTCCAGAAAGTAACCCAGGCTAGGGACCAACAGGAGGGCCCAGGCCAGGAAGGGCAGGGCAGGGCAGGGCTGGTCAGGTGGGTGACAATAGGATTCTGAGGATCAGGGAAGCCAAGGAGAGTAGGGTACTGGCCCCAGCGAGGCCTATAGTCCAAGCCCAAGGAAGCACAGAGCAAGAAGGGTCCCAAGAGGCTCAAGCAAGGAGGCAAGCCAGAGAATGGAGATCCAAGTGTCAGAGCTTGGGCAGAGGGTTCAGGACAGTGCAAAAGACTTTGTAGGGATGGCAAGGGATCCAGCAGGGGGCAGGCAGGCTCCTGGCTCATGGCGACTACCAGGTGTCAGTTTTCCAGGTGCAACACCAAAGACCCAAAGAGATCAAGGGCCCTAGGCAAGGGGGCAGAACTCCATTTCCCATAAGGCTCCCTGGACCAGATGAGAATCCAGGGACAGGGACCTGGCAAAGGAGGCATGGCAAATGAAGTGGGCCAGGAGGAGTGCAATGGGAGGTCATGGCGTGGGGTCTTGGTGGGCGCTTGGTGTTGCAAGGTCCAGGACCCAAGCCAGGGGCCCAGGCAAAGGACCCACATGACTGACCATAGATGAGGGACTCAAAAAGCAGGAGATCTGCAAGCACCAGGGAAAACTCAAGGGAAAGTGGAGGAAGGGCTGCGTAAGGATGAGGAGACAGAGAAAAGCGCAATTGGCACCTAAGGGAGCACGCTGGGAACCCCAAGCAAGGGGCTCCCAGGATAGATCCAACAGGAAGAGGCTCCATGCTGTGCCAAGTGACATGAAGAACACTGCCAGGGGCTCATGTGAGCACCAGGCCCAGGGACTGAAGCGTAAAGGGTCAGGTTAGGGAGGGTTGGGTAGGGGCATCATTCAAGGCAAGAAGGCATGGGAGAGAAGGGAGTGGATCTCTCAGGGCTGGACTGGAGCAAGTCGCATGGTAACTGCCAGGCCTCAAGTTTCAGGTAGCAAATGGGACTGAGGCAAGGGGCAGGGCTGTGTTTCTGATAGGGAGCCTTAAGGGCACAGAGGCCAGCCAATTTGGTTTCTCTGCCCCGGTGAGTAGATCTTTAAAGAGGGACCTGGACCAAAGAAGGGTCAAAAGAGGGCACTGTGAGGGGATACCTGGTATATGGAGGTTGTGGGGGTGGTTGCTTGGCAGCCTGGATCTACTCAAGGAGCCCAGGCTAGGGAGAAGCAGGGAAAGCGAAGGGTCCCGGAATTGCCAGATTACCATAGCACCAGTGGAACAAAGGGGAAGGACAGGATGGGGTCTATAAAAAGAGGCCAGAAACCAAGGGAAGGGAAAGGGTCCTCGAGAAGGGCAGCCAGGTCCTCAAGAAAGGAGCCATGCCCAGTAATGGAGAGCCATGTGCTAACACCTGGGGCAGGGTGAATGAAAACGGATATGGATGGGGAGGGGAGGGAGGGAAGAAATCTGAGCAGGTGGCACAGGGAAAGGAAGGCTGAAGGCCCAGGTCCACTGCAGGGTATAAGGATTGGGTAGCAGGGCATGGGCTGAGGGAGGCAAAATGGCCCAGACAAGGGGCAGGGCTACATTTTTCCAAAGATAGCCCACAGGACAAAGATGCCAGGTCAAGTTCCCTGGCCCAGTGAGCATCCTAGAAAGGAGATCAGGAAAGCCGACTTGGCAGAGACAGAAACTACAGGAGGGCCAAAGGAGGGCACAATCTGAAGGGACGCAGGATGTGTGTGGGTGGTGTGGGGGCCAGGACCCCAGTAAGTAGCCCAGGAAAGGGACCTAGAGGAGGACCCAGGCCAGGGGAGAGCAGGGGAGTCCAGGGCCAGGATAACAGGGCTGCACTTGTGTAATGCAGTACAGGGAAACCAAGGGGAACAGGGAAGCGGCCCAAAACGAGGGGCCCTCAGACAATGCCCAGAAAAGCAGTGAGCAGGAACGGCCACCAGAGACTCAAGCGAGGATCCAGGCCAGGGAAATGAGAGCCAAGGGCCAGAGCATGGGAAGGGGGCTCAGAAAAATTGGCAAGATTTGGGAGGGAAGGCAGGGGATTCAGCAGGAGGCAGTCATGCTCCAGGCCAAGGGCCGCCTCCAGGTGTCAGGGTTCCTGGTGGAGGACCAAGTACCCAGGGAGAGCAAGGGTTCCATATGAGGAGCAAAGCTCCCTTTCCCATAAGGTTTCCTGGCTCAGATTTGAATCTAGGGCCAGGGACCTGGCAAAGGAGTCCAGACAAGGGAAGGGGGACAGGAGGATGATGATGAAAGGGACTTGCAGGGGATCATGGTGGGTAAGCATAGGAGCAAGAGCCAGGAACATAGTCAGGCGCCCAGGCAAGGGACCCAACTGATCAATTGTGATGGGAGACCAAAGGAGAAGGAGACCAGTGGGCACCAGAAAAAAGTGCAAGGTGAAGGGGAGGAAGGGACTGCGTGAGGACCAGGAGAAGCCTAGGGTGGCTTAGAGGAGCCCGCTGGCTGGCCTAAGCAAGGGGCCCCCAGGTCACACTCAACACGATGAGACTCCTTGATTTGTCAAGGGCCATGAGCAATGCAGTCAGGGCCTCAGGAAAATGCCCAGGCCCAGTGATTGGAGCACAAAGGGTCAGGGTTATGGAGGGCTGGGTTGCAGTAGGGGGAACATGCAAGGCCAGAGGGCAGAGGAGAAAAGGGAGGGGATCTCTCAGGGCTGGGTTGAAGCAAGTCCCATGTTAGCTACCAGGTCTCAAGGTTCAGGCAGTGAAGGGGACTCGGGGAATGGCAGTGCTGTGTTTCCTATAGGGTGCATTCAGGATGCAGAGACCAGCCAATTCTGTTCCTCTGCCCAGGGTGAGTAGATACTCAGAGAGGGACCTGGATCAAAGGAGTGGACAAAGTGGGTACTGTGAGGGGATACTTGGGGTGTGGAAGTGTGGGGATGTCAGGCTGCCATGACCCATTCAAGCAGCATAGGCTAGTGATAAACAGGGGGAGTGAAGGATCAGGACAGTGCCAGGATCCCACAGCATGAGGGGATCAAGGGGAGGTGCAGGAGGGGTCCAGCAAAGGGGGACTGAAACCAAAGGACAGGGAAAGTTTCCTCAAGAAAAGTAGGCAGGGCTCAACAAGAAGCTGGACCAGTAATGGAGATCCAAGTGCTAGCACCTGGGCCTGAGTGAATGAAAAGGAACATGGAGATGGAGCAGTGGTAGGGGAGAAAATGGAGTGGGTGAGACAGGGGGAGAGGGCCTCAAGGCCAGGGTCCACTGCAGTGTGTCAGAGTTCGGGAGCAGGGCCCGGGATGAAGGAGGCCAAAGGTCCCTGGCAAAGGGCAGGGCTATGTTTTCCCAAAGGGAGCCCCCAGGGCCAAGAGGCCAGTTCAAGTCTCCTGGCCTGGGTGAGAATCCGGGGAAGGGGATCAGGAAAGTGGGCTGGCAGAGACAGAAAGGACAGGAGAACCAAAGGAGTACACAGCCTGAAGGTCTACAGGATGGGTGTGGGTGGGGTGGGGGAGAGAACAGTGCCAGGACCGATTCGGCATAGCAACATAGGCTAGGGAGTGGAGAGTCTGGGCAGTTCCAGGATACCACAGCATGAGGAGATCAGAGGAGAGACACAGGAGGGGGCCAGAAAAAGGGACCTGAAACCTAGGGAAAGGGAAAGCAATCTTAAGAAGGGGAAGAATGGATCAGGGTCTCAAGCAAGGAGCCAGGCAAAGTAATGCAGAGCCAAATGCTAGAACCTGGGCCTGGGTGAATGAAAAGAAACTTGGAGAGGGAGCAGCGGTAGGGGAGAAAGTGGATTGGGTGTCACAGTGGGGAGAAGGGCTCAAGGCCCGAGTCCACTGTACAGTTTCAGGGGTCTGGAGAAGGGCCCAGGCTGAGGGAGGTCAAAGGGCCTAGCACAAGGGGCGGGGATACATTTTACCAAAGGGAGCCCCCAGAGCCATGAGCCCAGGTCAAGTCACAAGGCCTGGGTGAGCATCCTGGGAAGGGTATCAGGAAAGCAGGTGAGGCAAGGACAGAAAAAAAGGAAATCTGAAAGAGGGCACAGCATGAAGTGCCACAGGATGGTATGGGTGGGGTAGGGGCCAGGACCCAAGAAAGAAACACAAGCAAGGGACCTAGAGGAGGGCACAAGCCAGGGGAGAGCAGGGAACACCAGGTTGGGAAAGTTAGGCTGCGCTAGTGTACTGCACTACATGAATGCCAAGGGGAGCAGGGAAGCGGCCCAAGCAAGGGGCCCTCATCAATGCCCAGAAATTGTAGTGAGCAAGAAGGGCCACCAGAGGCTCAAGCGAGGAGCCAGGCCAGGGAATTGAGAGCCAAGGTCCAGAGCTTGGGCAGGGGGCTCAGGACAGTGGAAAAGATTTGGGAAGGAAAGCAGGGGATCCAGCAGGGGGCAGTCAGGCTACAGGTCCATGGCCATCTAAAGGTTTCAGGGTTCCTGGTGCTGGACCAAGCACCCAGGTAGAGCAAGGAGCCCAGGTAAGGGGCAGTACATTGTTTCACATAAAGTGCTCTGGATCAGATGAGAATCTATGGCCAGATACCTGGCAAAGGGGGCCAGGAAAAGGAAGAGGGCCAGAAGGAGAGCAATGAAAGGGCATGGCAGGGGCTCAGGGTGGATGCACATAGGGGCAAAACCCAGGACCCAAGCCAGGCTCCCAAGCAAGGGACTCACCCAATCAATGGTGATGGGGGACCAAAGGAGCAGGAGACCTGTTAGTGCCAGAAAAAAGTGCGAGGGGAAGGGGAAGAAGGGGCTGAGTGAGGATCAGGAGAAGTCAAGGGGGAACACAGGGGAGCTCGCTGGTTGATGCAAGCAAGGGGCCCCCAGGTCAGTCCCAACACAAAGAGACTCCTCACTCTGCCAAGGTCCATGAGGAACATGATCAGGGGCTCAGGAGAATGCCCAGGCCCAGGGACTGAAGCACAAAGGGTTAGGGTAGGTAGGGCTGGGTTATGGTAGGGGCAGCATGGAAGGCCTGAGGGCAGGGGAGGGAAGGGAGGGGGTTGCTCAGGGCTGGGTTGGAGGAAGTCCATGTTAAATACCAGGCCTCAAGGTTTAGGCACTGAAGGGGACTTTGGTGAGTGGCATGGCTGTGTTTCCCATAGGGAGCATTCAGGGCACAGAGGCGAGCCAATTCTACTCCTCTTTCCCAGGTGATTAGATCCTCAGACAGGGACCTAGACCATGGAGTGGCCAAAGAGGGTACTATGAGGGGATACATTGTGTGTGAATTTTGGAGGGGGGGTGTTGGCTACCAGGACCCATTCAAGCAGCATAGGCTAGGGAGAAGCAGGGGGAGTGGAGGGTCCAGGCAGTACCAGGATACAACTGCACCAGGATATCAGAGAGGAGGCACAGGATGTGGCTGGCAAAAGGGGCCTGAAACCAAAGGATAGGGGAATGGTCCTCAAGAAAAGTAGGCAGGGCTCAAACAAGGAGCCGGCCCAATAATGGAGAGCCAAGTGATAGCACCTGGGCCTGGGTGAATGAAAAGAAACCTGGAGGGGAAGAAGTGGTATGGGAGAAAGTGGAAGGGGTGGCACAGGTGTAGAAGGGCTCAAAGCCCAGGTCCACTGCAGGGTGTCTGGGGTCAGGAACAGGCCTGAGGAAGGCCAAAGGTCCTAGCAAGGGGCAGAGATACGTTTTCCCAAAGGCAGCCCCCAGGCAAGAGGCATGGTCAAGTTGCCTGTCCCGGGTGAGTATTCTGGGAAGGGAATCAGGAAATGGGTTTGCCAGAAATAGAAGAGACAGGAGGGCTGAAGCAGGGCATAGTCTGAAGGGCCGCAATATGTGTGTGGGTGGGGTGGGGGACAGGATCCATCAAGGAGCCCAGGCAAGGGAGCTCCAATAGGGCCCAGTCCAGGGGAGAGCAGCGAACCCGGGCCGGGAAGGCAAGGTTGCACTCGGGTACTGTGGTACAGGAAAACCAAGGGGAGCAGGGAAGCGGCCCCAGTGAGGGGCCCTCAGACAATGCCTAGAAAAGCAGTGAGCAAGAAGGGCCACCCCAGGCTAAAGGAGGATCCAGACCAGGGAACTGAGAGCCAAGGACCTGGGCTTGGGCAGGGCGCTAAAGCCAGTGGACAAGATCTGTGCGGGAGACAGGGGATCCAGCAGGGAGCAGCCAGACTGTAGGCAGAATGCCATCTTCAGTTTTCAGGGTTTCTGGTGCCTGACCAAGAACCCAGGGAGAGCAAGGAGCCCAGGCAAGGAGGAGGGCATTGTTTCCCATAAGACGCCCTTGATCAGATGAGAATCTACTACCAAGGTCCTGACAAAGGAGGCCATGAAAAGGAAGGGGGCCACAAGGAGGGCCATGGGAGGGCACGGCAGGGGATCAGGGTGTGTTCACATAGGGGTGAGACCTAGGACCCAAGCCAAGCACCAAGTCAAGGGACCCACCCGATTAATGGTGATGGGGGACCCAAGGAGCAGGAGACGTGTGAACATCAGAAAAAAGCATGAGGGGCTGCATGAGGACCAGGAGAAACCAGAGAACACTTAGGAGAGTCCACTGGTGGGACCAAGCAAGGGGCTCCCAGGTCAGACCCAACACAAAGAGACTCCATGCTATGCCAAGGGCAATGACGTACATGGTTAGGGGCTAGGCAAACACCCAGGCCCAGGGACTGGAGCAAAAAGGGTCAGGGATAGGGAGGGCTGGGTTGCCACAGTGGCATTATACAAGGCCAGAGGGCAGGGGAGGCAAGTCAGGGGATTGCTCCGGGCTTGGTTGGAGCAAGTCCTTGTTAACTTCTAGGCCTCAAGTTTCAGGCACTGAAGAAGACTTGGTGAGTGGCAGGGCTGTGTTTCTCATAGGGAGCATTCAGGGCGCAGAGGCGAGCCAATTCCACTCCTCTGCCCCAGGTGAGTAGATCCTCAGAGAGGAACCTGGACCAAAGGAGGGACCAAAGTGGGAACTGTGATGGGATACCTGGTGTGAGGGAGTGGGGGTTTTGGGCTGCCAGGACTCATTCAAGCAGCATAGGCTAGAGAGAAGCAAGGGGAGCAGAGGGTTCAGGCAGTCCCAGGATACCACAGCATGAGGGGATAAGAGTGGAGGCAGAGGATGGAGCTGGCAAAAGGGATCTGAAACCAAGGGACAGGGAAAGGGTCCTCAGCAATGGTAGCCAGGGTCTCAAGCAAGGAGCCTGGCCCAGTAATGGAGAGCAATGTACTAGCACCTCGGCCTAGATGAATGAAAATAAACATGGAGACAGAGCAGCAGGAAGGGAGAAAGTAGAGTGGGTGGCATGGGGGAGAAGGGCTCAAGGACTAGGTCCACTGCAGGGTGTCAGAGGTCGGGAGCAGGGCCCAAGAAAGGCCAAAGTGCCCAGGCAAGGGGCAGGGCTATTCTTTCCCAAAGGCAGCCCCCAGGGCCAAGAGGCCAGGTCAAGACACCTGGCCTGGGTGAGCATCCTGGAAAGGGGATCAGGAATGTGGGCAAGGCAGAGACAGAAAGGAAAGGAAGTCCAAAGGAGGGCACAGCCTGAAGGTCTTCAGGACAGATGTGGGTAGGGTGGGGGCCAGGACCCCAGCAAGGAGCCCATGCTAGGGAGCTAGAATAGGGCCCAGGCCAGGGGGAAGCAGGGAATGCACAGCCAGGAAGGCAGGGCTGCACTAGTGTACTGTAATACAGGAATGCCAAGGGGAGCAGGGAAGCTGCTTCAGCGAAGGGCCCTCAGACAAGGCCCAGAAAAGCAGGGAGCAAGAAGGGCCACCAGAGGCTCATGCGAGAAGCCAGGCCAAGGAAATGAGAGCCAAGGGCCTGGGCATGGGCAGGGGGCCAGGAGAGTGGACAAGATGTGTGAGCGAAGGCAGGGTATCCAGCAGAGGTCAGTCAGACTTTAGGCGCAGGGCACCCTCAAGGTTTCAGGGTTCCTGGTGTTGGACCAAGCACCCAGAGGGAGCAACAGGCCCCTACGATTGGCAGGGCATTGTTTCCCATAAGGCACCCTGGGTCAGATGAGAATCTATGGCCAGGCCTGGCAAAGGAGGCCAGAAAAAAAGGGGGGGCAGTATTAGGGCAATGGGAGGGTACAGCAGTGAGTTGGGGTGTGTGCGCATAGGGTGGGACCCAGGAAACCAAGCCAGGCTACCAGGCAAGGGACCCACTTGATCATGGTGTTGGGAGACCCAAGGAGCAGGAGACCTTGGAGCGCCATGAAAAAGCACGAGGGGAAGGGAGGTAGGGGCTGCATGAGGACCAGGAGACAGAGGGAAGTGCAAGGGTCACCTAGAGGAGCCCACTGGGGGGCGCAAGTAAGGTCAGACCCAAAACAAAGAGACCCCATGCTAAGCCAAGGGATATGAGTAACAGGGTCTGGCGCTCAGGTGAGCACCCAGGCCCAGAGACTGGAGCACAAATTGTCAGGGTTAGGGAGGGCTGGGTTGTGGTAAGAGCAGCATGCAAGGCCAGAGAGCAGGGGAGGAAAGGGAGAGGATCACTCAGGGCTAGGTTGGAGCAAGTCCATGTAAACAGCCAGGCCTCAAGTTTCAGGTAGTGAAGGGGAATCAGGCTAGTGGCATGGCTGTGTTTCACATAGGGAGCATTCACAGTGCAATGGTGGGCCAATTCCGCTCATCTGCCCCAGGTGAGTAGATCCTCTAAGAGGGACCTGGACCAAAGGAAGGGCCAAAGAGGGTACTGTGAGGGGGTACCTGGTGTGCAGAAGTGGTGGGGTTCAGGCTGCCAGGACCCATTGGAGCAGCATAGGCTAGGGAGAAGCAGGGGAGTGGAGGGTTCTGGCAGTGCCAGGATAGCACAGAATGAGGGAATCAGAGGGGAGGCACAAAAGGGGGCTGGTAAATGGGTGTGAAACCAAGGGACATTGACTGGGACCTCGAGAAGGGCAGCCAGAGGCTCAAGAAAGGAGCCAGGCCCAGTAATGGAGAGCCAAGTGCTAGCATCTAGGCCTGAGTGAATGAAAAAAAAATGTTTGTCTGTGGGAGCTCTTATACCTCTGCAGCCTGGTTACAGCGGACAGGCTTCTCCAGGTGAAAGACTCCTCCTACCTTGTTGTCCAGGATAGCTTGTGTTCTGCCTCAGCCCATGTAGAGGGGACTCAACCCTACAATCATGAGATCCCTACCACCTGGGTGCCCAGTGGGGGGAGGGCTCCTCTACAGCTGCAGCCAGGGTAGCAGGGACTCGCCCCTCCATTTGGGAGACCCCTTTCACCTGGGTGTTTGGGGGAACTGTATACATCCTCAGGCAGGGTAGAGGGGACTCTCCCCTCCATGCAGGAGACGCCTCCAACTGGGTGTTGGGGGATCTAGTTCACCACCCCAACCAGTGTAGAGAGGACTTGTGCCACCAGGCGTGAGACCTCACCCACCTGAGTGTCAAATGAGCTTGTATACCCCTGCAGCCAGGTTAGAGGGGACTTGCCTCTCCAGGAAAAGACCCCTCTAACCTGGGTGTTGAGGGGAGCTCATATACCACTGCAGCCAGGGTAGAGGGCACTTGCCAGGGTTTCCAGTCGGGAAACCCTTCCCACATTGATGCCCGGGGTAACTCCTATACCTCCCAGCCAATGTAGAGGGGACTCATACCTCCAGTTGGGTGATGCCTCCCATGTGGGTGTCCTGGGATCTCTTATATGGCACCAGCCAAAGTAGAGGGGACTCGCCCCTCCAGGTGGGAGACACCTCTCACCTGGGTGCTGGGGTCTTGTATAGATTGTATACCAGTAAAGCCAGGGTAGAAGTGACTCGCCCTTCCAGGCAGGAGACCCCATACAATTGGGTGTCTGGGGAAGTTTGTATTCCTGCACAGCTAGGGTAGAGGGGATTCCCTGATCTAGTCAGGAGACCCATCCTACCAGGGTGTCAGTGGGAACAATTATCCTGCCACAGCCGGGTAGAGGCTATTTGCCCTTCCAGGCAGGATTACCCTCCCACCAGGGTGTCAGGGGGAGCTCATATACTGCAGCAGCCAAGGTAGAGGGGACTTGGCCCTCTATATTGGAGACCCCTCCCACATTGGTTTGGTGGGGGGGACTCATATACCACCATATCCAGGGTAGACAGTCTCACAGCTCCTTGCCGGAGACCCCCTCCCACCTGGCTGTCTGGGGAGCTCCTACACCACTGCAGCCAGAGTATAAGGAACACGCCCCTCTAGGCAGGAGACCAGTCACATCTGGCTATCTGGGGGTGCTCCTATATAGTCGCAGCCAGGGGAGAGCCCACTTGCGCCTCCAGGAGGAAGACCCCTCCAATCAGGAGAAGCTCATATACTGCTGCAGCCAGGGTAGAGGGGACAAGCTCCTCCAGGCAAGAGACCCCTCCCTTCTTGGTGCCAGGGCGAGCTTGTATTCTGCCTTAGCCAGGGTAGAGGGGACTCAGCACTCCAAGCAGGAGACCCCTCCCACCTGGGTGTTGGGAGGGCAGGTATACAGCTGCAGTTAGGGTAACTGGGATTCGCTCCTCCAGGCGGGAGAATACTGTCACCGGGTTATCAGGGGGAGCTCTTATCCCACTGCAGCCATTGTAGATGGGACTCACCCCTAGAGGCAAGAGAGCCCTCCCCGCTGGGTGTGTGTGTGGGAGCTTGTGTATCTCCAGAGCCAGGGTGGAGGGGACTCTCTCCTTCCAGTGGGAGACAACTCCCATCTTGGTACGGGGGGATCTCCTATACAACAGCAGCCAGAATAGTGGGGACTTGCCCCTCCAAGCAGGAGACACCTCCTACCTGGGTCTGTGGGAAAGTTGGTAATCTCCTGCAGCCAGGGTAGGGGGAAGTTCCCCTTCTAGGCGGGAAACCCCTCCAACCTGTTTGTCATGGGGTGCTCCTTAACCACTGCAGCCAGGATAGAGGAGACTCACCCCTCCAGGCGGAATACCCCGCCCATCTGGGTGTCACATGGAGCTCATATAGCCCAGCAGCCTGGGTAGAGGTGACTCACACCTCTAGGCAAGAGACACCTCCCACCTGGGAATGTGGGTAACTCCTATACCACCTTAGCCAGGTTAGAGATAACCTGCCCCTTCAGGTGGGAGACACCTTCCATCTTGGTATGTAGGGGGAAGCTTGTATACCACAGCAGCCAGAATAGAGGCTTTTAAGCAGGAGACCCCTCCCACTTGGGTAACTGTGAAAGCTGGTAAACCCCTGCAGCCTGGGTGGAGGGAAGTCACCTTTCTAGGCAGGAGACCACTCCCATCTGGGTGTCAGGGGAAGCACCTTAACCACTGCAGCCAGGGTAGAGCGGACTCGCCTCTCCAGGTGGAAGAACCTGCCCACCTGGGTTTCAGGTGGAGCTCATATAGCCCAGCAGCCAGCATAGACACAACTCGCACCTCCAGGCGAGAAATATCTCCCCCATGGGAATGGGAGTAAATCCTATACTGCCTTATCCAGGGTAGAGCGGATTCGCCCCTCCAAGTGGAATTCCCCTTCCACCTGGGTATCAGGTGGAGCTCATATACCCCAGCAGCCAGGGTAGAGGCAACTCGCACCTCCAGGCAACAGACACCTCCCAACAGGGAATTGGGTTAACTCCTATACCACTTTAACACGGGTAGAGGGGACTCGCCCCTCCAGGTGGAAGACCCCTCCCACATGAGTGTCTGGTGTAGGGGGGTTCATATACAGCTGCAGCTGGGGTAGCAGCGACTGGAACCTCCAGGCAGGAGACCCCTCCTACTGGGGGTAAGAGGGGGCTCTTATACCTCCGAAGCCAGAGTTGAGGGGACTCACCCTTTCAGGTGGGAGACCCTCCCATCTGGGGGGAAGCACCTATACCGATGCAGCCAGAGTAGTGGGGACTCGCCCCTCCAGGCAGGAAACCCCTCTCACCAGGGTCTTGCCGGGAACTTGTAGACCATGTTAGACAGGGTAGAGAAGGTTTGCCCATCCAGGTGGGACACCCCTCCAACCTGGATGTCATCTGGAGGTCATATACCACCCCAGCCGTGGTAGAAAGTATTGCCCCTCCTGGCAGGAGACCTCTCCCACCAGGGTGTCAGTGGGAGCTCATACACTGCAACAGCCAGGATAGAGGGGACTTGCCCCTCCATGCAGGATACACCTCCCACCTGAGTGTGTGGGGAAGCTTGTATACCTCCACAACCAGTGTAGAAGGGACTTCCTGCTCCAGTCAGGAGACCCTTCCCACCTCTGTGTCGGGGGATATCTTATACCGCCACAGCCAGGGTAGAAGGGACTCTCCCCTCCAGGTGGGAGACCTCTCCCACCTGGGTTACAGGGGGAGCTATTATACCATTGCATCCAGGATAGAGGAGACTTACCCCTTCCAATTGGGTGTACTGGTGAGCTCCTATACCACTGAAGCCAGGGTAGAGGGGACTCACTCCTCTAGGTGGGAGAACCCTCCAGCTTGTGTGTCAGGGGGAGTTCCTATACTGCGGCAGCCAGGGTATAGCAGACTTGCCTTTCCAGTCAAGAGACACCAACCACCTGGGTGTCTGAGTGAGCTCCTTAACTGTTGTAGCCAGGATAGAGTGGACTCACCCCTCCAGGCAGAAGACCCCTCCCACCTGTGTTTCAGGTGGAGCTCATATACCCCAGCAGCCAGGGTGGAGGCAACTTGCACCTCCAGGCGAGAAACACCTCTGACCTGTGAATTCGAGTAACTATTATACCCCCTTAGCCCAGGTAGAGGGGACTTGCCCCTCCAGGTGGAAGACCCCTCCCACCTGGGTGTCTGGGTGAGTTTCTATATCTTCGCAGCCTGGGTAGTGGGGACTTACCCCTCCAATACGGAGACCCCCTCCCTCCTGGGGGTCCGGGGGAGCTGGATAACTACAGCAGTCAGGGTAGAGGGGACTCGCCTCTACAGGTGGGAGACCCCTCCCAACTGGGTGTACTGAGAGTTCTTATATGGCAATAGCTAAAGAAGAGGGGACTTGCCCTTCTAGTTTGGATACCACTCCCACCTGGGTATCTGGGAGAGCTTGTATACAGCCACAGACAGTGTAGAGGGGACTTATTGCTCCAGGTGGGAGACAGTTCCCATCTAGGTGTCTGGGGTGGTCATATACCTCCGCAGCCAGTATAGAGGAGACTCACACCTCCATTTGCAAAACCCCATATCCTGGGTGTTGGGGGAACTCCTATACAGCCAGAGCCAAGGGAATGGGGACTGGACTCTCCAGGGGAAAGATACCTACCACCTGGTTGCCAGTGGAGTTCATATAATGCCATAGAAGGGTAGAGGGGACTCATCATTTGAGGTGGTAGATCCCTCACACCTTGGTGTAGGGGGGACCTCCTATACCATTGCAGCTAGGGTAGTGGAGACTCGCCCCTCCAGGCGAGAGACCCATCTAACCTGAGTGTCAGGGAAAGTTAGTAAACCACTGCAGAAAGGTTACAGGGGACTCTCCCTTTCAGTTGGGAGACCCCAGACATCTGGGTATGGGGGGCTCATATACCATAGCAGCCTGAATAGAGGGGATTCTCCCCTCCAAGCAGGAGACCCCTCCAATCTGGTTGTCTGGGAGACCTGGTATACCCTCTGAGCCAGGATAGAGGGAAGTCACACCTCTAAGTGGAAGACCTCTCCCATCTGGGTGTCAGGGGTAGGTCCCTTACCTATACAGCCATGGTAGAGGGGACTCATTCCTCCAGGCAAGAGACCATCCAACCTGGTTGACAGCAAAAGCTAGTAAATCACTGCAGCCAGGGTAGAGGGGACTCTCCCCTTAAGGCAGGAGACACCTCCCATCTGGGTATGAGGGATGGAGCTCCTATACCATAGCAGCCAAAATTGATGGGACTCGCCCCTTCAAGCAGGAGACACATCCCACATGGGTGTCTGTGAGAGCTGGTACATCTACTCAGCTAGAGAAGTGGGGAGTCCCCCTCTAGGCGGTTCACCCCTCCCACCTGGATGTCAGGGGGAGTTCCTATAGTGTTGTAGCCAGGATAGAGCGGCCTTGCACTTTCAGTCGGTAGACCCCTCCCACGTTGGTGTCTGGGTGAGCTCCTATACCTCCACAGCAAGGATAGAGGGGACTCGTCACTTCAATAGGGAGACCCCTCCCACCTGGGTGTTCGGAGAGGCTTGATTACTGCAGCTGCCAGGGTACAGGAGACTCGCCCTTCCAGGCAGGAGACCACTCACACCAGGGTGTTTGAGGGGGGATCCTGTATCACCACAGCCAGTGTAGAGGGGACTCTTCTCTCCTGGTGGGAGACACCATCCACCTGGGTTACAGGGGGAGCTCTTATTCCGCTGCAGCCAATGTAGAGGGTATGTGCCTTCCAGTCGGAGATCCCATAACTTGGGTGTTGGGGGAAGTTCCTATACCGCCAGAGCCAGGGAAAGAAGTACTTGACCCTCTAGGTGGAAGATCTCTTACATTTGTTTGTCAGGGGAGTTCATATACTGCCACAAGCAGGGTAGAAGGGACTCTCCAATGGAGCCGACGACGCCTCCCACCTGGGTGTAGGGGAACTCCTATACCACTGCAGCCAGGATAGAGGGGACTCACGTCTCCAATTCAGAGACCCTACCACCTAGTTTTCACGGGGAGATCCTTTAACACCACATCAAGGGTAGAGGGGAATCATCCCTCCAGGTGAGAGACTCATCCAACCTGGGTGTCAGGGAAAGCCAGTAAACCACTGCACCCAGGGTAAAGGGGACTGGCCCCTTAAGGCTGGAGACACCTCCCATCTGGGTATGGGGGATGGAGCTCCTATAGCATAGCAGCCAGAACAGAGGGACTCGCCTCTTCAAGCAGGAGACCCCTCCCATCTGGGTGTCTGGAAGAGCTGGTACACCCACTCAGCCAGAGTAGAGGGGAGTCAATCCTTTAGGCAGGAAATTCCTCCCACATGGGTGTCAGGGGGAGTTCCTATAGTTTAGTAGCCAGGGTAGAGCAGCCTTGCACTTTCAGTCGGTAGACCTCTCCCAGGTGGGTTTCTGGGTGAGCCCTATCCCTCCACAACAAGGGTAGAGGGGACTCGCCCCTCCAGTCAGGAGACCCCTCCCACCTGGGTGTGTGAGGTGAGATCCTATACCGCCACAGCCAGGGTAGGGGTGATTCATTGCTCCAGGCAGGAGCCCCCTCCCACCTGGGTATAGGGGGGATCTCCTATACCACTGCAGCTAGGGTAGAGGGGACTCGACCCTTCAAGCAGGAGACCCTCCCATCTGGGTGACTAGGAGAGCTGGTTCACCCCCTCAAGCAAAGTAGAGGGAATTCACTCATCTTGGCGGGGGACCCCTCTCAACTGTGTGTCAGGGGAAGCTCCTTAACTGCTGCAGCCAGGGTAGAGTGGACTCGACCCTCCAGGCTTCCGCCCTCTCACCTTGGTGTCAGGTGGAGCTCATATACCCCAGCAGCCATGGTAGAGGCAACTAACTCGTGGAGGCAGAAATACCTCCCACCTGGGAAAGGGAGTAACACCTATATCCCCTTAGCCAGGGTAGAGGGGACTTGTACATCTAGTCGGGGGACCCCTTCCACCAGGGTGTCAGGGGTAGCTCATATAGGGCCACAGCCAAGATAGAGGGGATTCTCCCCTCCATGTGGGAGACCCCTCCCATCTGAGTGTTTGGGGGAGCTTGTATACCTCTGCAGCCAGTGTAGAGGAACCTCGATGCTCCAGTTGGGAGACACTTCCAACCTGTGTGTAAGGGGGATCTCCTACACCACTACAGCCAGGGTAGAGGGGACTTGCCCCTCCAGGCGAGGAACCCCTCCCACCTGGGTGAGTGAGGAGAGATCTTATACTGCCACAGTGAGGGTAGAGATGACTCGCCCCTCCAGGCGGGAGAGCCCTCACACCTGGGTGTCAGAGGGAGTTCCTACACTGCTGCTGCCAGGGTAGAGCGAACTTACCCTTCAAATCGGGACACTCTTCCCACCTGGGTGTCTGGGGGAGCTTAATTACTGCAGCAGCCAGTGTAGAGAGGACTCGCCCCTACAGGTGGGTGACCCCTCCCACCTTGGTTACTGGGACCTCTTATATGGTAAAAGCTTAAGTAGAGGGGACTCTCATTTTCAAGCAGGATATCCTTCCCATCTGGGTGTTGGGGGAGCTTGTATAGCGCCAAAGCCAGGGTAGAGGGGACTCCCTGTTCCATGTGGAAGACCACTTCCACCTCTGTGTAGGGGGAGCTTATATACCGCCTTAGCCTGGATAGAGAAGACTTGCCCCTCTAGGTGGGAGAACCCTCCCACCTGGGTATCAGGAGGAGATATCATATACTCTCAAAGCCAGTGTAGAGCAGATTCGCCTCTCCAGCCAGAAGATCCCCATAACCTGCGTGTCAGGGGGAGCTCCAATACAGCCAGAGCCAGAGGAAACGGTACTCAACCTCCATGCAAAAGATCCCTTCCACATGAATGTCAGGAGAGTACATATACTGCCATAGTCAGGGTAAAGAGGACCCCCACTCTAGGCGGGAGACCCCTCCAATCTGGGTGTAGAGGGGACCTACTATACCACTGTAGCTAGTGTAGAGGGGACTTTCCTCTCCAGGCTGGAGACCCTCCCACTTGGATGTCAGGGGGAATCCTTTACCGCCACAGCCAGTGTAGATGGGACTCACCCCTCCAGGCAATAGATCCATCCAACCTGGGTGTCAGGGAAAGCTAGTAAACCACTGTAGCCAGGATAGAGGGGACTCGCCCCTCCAAGCAGGAGACCCCACCCCACCTGGGTGACTGGGAAAGCTGGTAAACCCCCACAGCCAGGGTAGAGGGAAGTGAAACTTCTAGGCGGGAGACTCCATCAACCTGGGTGTTAGAGGGAGCTCATATACCCAGCAGCCAGGGTAGAGGAATCTCACACCTGAGGCAAGAAACACCTCACAACTGGGAATGGGAGTAACTTGTCTACCGCCTTAGCCCAGGTACAGTGGACTCGCCCATCCAGGCGGAATACCCCTCCCACCTGAGTATCAGGTGGAACTTATATACCCCAGTAGCCAGAGTAGAGGCAACTCACACCTCCAGGTGAGAAACACCTCCTACTTGGGAACGGGAGTAACTCCTATACCGCCTTATCCAGAGTGGAAGGGACTTGCACGTCTAGGCGGGAGACCTCTTCCTCCAGGGTGTCAGGGGGAGTTACTATACTGCCGGGTTTCTGTTCTCTCGACTAAAAGGCTCAGGGGTCACTCTAGTTAAACTGGGCAAACTGGGCTGCACGAAATAACCACACAAGAGACACAAATACGTTTGTCTTTGGGGTCGCTGTGACGGCTCCTCTGACCTTAAGCATCCGCAGAAAGAGAGAGAGAGAGAGAGCACGCGCTGACCCCTTTTATTGAGGAGAAGCTATTCAAATGAGGCAAGGGGTAAGGTTTCAGGGGGCTGAGTCTATCTTCATGATGTCCACTGTCAGCAGGTGGACTGACACCTGGGTAGGCCACACCCAGGGGCACAGTAAGAGGAGGGGGCACACACAAGGCACTTCCATGGAAGATTCTATCCTAAATAGGGCAAGGGGTTATATTACAAAGGAACAGGTGAGCATAGCTTCTCCCATGGGGTTGTAGCAAGACACACCCATTTCTGTGACTGAGCACCTCAGCTCTCAGCTGGGGAGTGTAACTCAGTCACCGGTAAGGTTGACCTCCCACATATTCCCCCTTTCTTAATATATTAAAAAAAAAGAACGTGGGAATTTTTCTTTCAGTCACTTGGCTCTTGGTCCAAGGTGATCACAATCTGCTATTGAAACACAAAAAGAATTAGTAGAAAACATATTATCTTCATAACAGTCAACACAATAATCTGGATTATTATTACCTTGCCAAACACTCATCAGAAGATTTTTAATCTTTTCCCAATTTTATTGGGACACATTGTTTTTGGCCATAGTAACAGACATTTTCATTGCCATGGCATTTAGTCCTCTCCATAAACCATAGAGCAAAGGACTCATGCACATTATTCATTACATTTTCTTCTAGAACATCATTACTTAGTTCTCATCCTTCCATCAGCACTTAGCTGACCATGAAGGAAGTTGGATGTAATTTAAGTCAAACATTAAGAAAATCCATACATTATAAGTTTTAAGACATAGCTACAAAGGCCAAAATTGAACAAGCAAGGAATAATATTTAAAGTAGTCACTTTAGGGATTATGAGATCATCAGTTTGTCTAGGTCTGGTTAATAGACATACACCTGTTTCAAAGCCTGAATAATAACTTCAGCATATTATAGTTCTGAAATATTAGCTGGCAATAATTAATGAGGCAATAAGTTGTATTTTTATAGGCTACAGGATATTTATCATTTTTTCTCTTTACTCTCATATTTAAGGATTAATTAGGTCTGTCAGTAATACAAATACACTTGGAAAAATCTATTTTAATAATCTTTCCAACAATTGTTCATAAAGGTAAATGTAGTCTTAGTCACTAAAGTCCAGCATAATTGGCTGACTTGGGTTTTTATCTGCTGTCTATCATAAGTTTCTGTCACTGGTGTGGTCAATTTGTTGCTAGGCTATTTGGCTACCTCAGTCATGGGAGCTGGTGATAACTGGCTGGTGAAAAACCTCAAGTCAATATCCAGTAGCTCAGTTTCTTTTTGGAATGTACACAACTGTTATAGGGTTTGAGTGGGGTGTGCCTGTCAATCTACATAAGCAAGATAATATCCATAAGCCAATTATCTTCTGCCTAGTGTAACCATACTGTGAGGAAACTCTGTATGCTCGTAGCTGTTAGTTGCAACTGAAGGATATTCTAATATTTTCTCTTCTTCTATTAAATTTATTGTCAAATAAATTTAATAAATAATTAAATAATTAAATAATAAATAATTGATGAGAAAAGAAAGGAAAAGGAAAAGCATAGAAAAAAATGAGAACCAAGAAAGAGAAAAGCATCCAGACATGGCCCATTCCTGTAGCTGCATTTGTCTCCTGCTGTGGTGAGCAGGCAGTCACTGTTGACTAGGTCTCTGTCACTAGGGTTCTGATCTGAGCTGGATGTGGGGAGCAAAGCAGCCATGGGGCAGGAGACCTCTCTCAGAAGGGGAGAAGAATTAGGCCTTTGCACCAGTGGGGGGGTGAGGTTCTTTGCCTCACCTCTGCTGGCCCCCAAATTTTCTCCTGATGGCCCCTCTGAGACTGTGCCTGTCTTAGGTTGTCCCTCCCTTGAGGAATCTTACCCGTCACTGGCTAACCAGCCATTCTCCAGGGCCAAACAGGGTGATGTGGAGTGTGCATGGCATCGTCCCCAAGAGGGCTCTTGTCTCCTTGATAGATAATGCCCCCGTGGCCTCCACACCAGCATTTACCCGAGGATCATCAAACTCAGGTTTGTTCTCCATGGAGGGCCCAGCTCACAGCACTGGGCTGGTGAGGATGCGTTCAGGAAGGAAGGAGACAGGCCATAGACAGACAGTAATATAGTGACAAAGCTGAGAGAGACAGATGAAGAGGAGATCCCTCATACAGAACTGGCCCTTAATTGGTGTTACTCACATCTGGTCCATAGCTGCTATCCATACGGATGCAGAACAATCCATTATTTCAACACTGTCTTTTTCTCAAAAGATACTTCCAGACAGTCTGTTTACCATAGAATCAATATATACGTATAACTGACCATTACAGTCAGGACACTTAATCTAGCTTCATGGGTGGACTTTCTAGTCCACACTGCAAGACACATTAAAGGTGGACCTGGGAAATGGGTCCATACAAGCCTTTTCATAATTTTTATTTACCTGACAAGCTCGTGGAGCTGCATGGCTATAAACTCTGTAGCTGGAAATTGACCTTCCTGGGCCAGGTTTCTCAGTCATTATCATGATGACTGGTTTAAACTCTCCTTTGATATCAGATTTAATTTACTGAATCATGTTCAGTAACATTAAGACTCTCAATATTACAATTTAAGAAAAAAACTTTTAAAGTATTTTGTAAAATCTAGTGTCTCTCTGGGATCCTGTATTCCCCCTTTTCCTTATTTAATAAAATTGAGTAAAGGCTTGGCATAAGTCATAGTATTATTAGTTTAAGTTATAGATAATAGTACAAGTATTTAAATGACTAAGAATAGATTTACCTTTTATTGATTATTAAATTTTTTTAATATAGACTAGTCGATCCATCCTAACAATTTAGAAAGAATCCTCAATCTTTTTGTGAGATTATCCTTTAAATAGGTATCTCTTAATTGCCTTTAAAAATATGATTAAGGTTATTTTTTGTGTAGGGAGCAGTGTATAAATCTTACTGTATTTTTTATGAACAATAGATCTAGTCAGAGAACTTATATAATATCAATGATTTTTTTTTAAGTTTGTAACTTTTATTGTTTAAAATTAATATATAACTTTAACTTGGAGAAAATTAGTCTTAATAAAATGTTTCTTTTTAAATTTTATAATTATCTAACAAACAAAATATGTAAAAATTAGTATCTCAGTGTCTTAGAATTAATCAATTTTAGTCTCTAAGGACAATTGTTAAAATCGAGATTTAAGTTAGTAGTTTAATATACTTAATGTTTAATCAACAATGTGAATTTATTTACCAAAACTAATCTTTGTCTTAAACAGTAAGAATTATTAGGCAATAAGGATCTTACTTAAAAGAAATAAACTTATATTTTAATAGGTTGCTTATCATGTCAAAATATTTACAAAATCTTAGCTCACATTAGTATAGTTAAATTAGGAAATAACCTGAAATACACTTAAATTAATTATAGTCATTTTAGTATATATAAATCTCTTTTTTAATCTTTCTAAGTTTTTACATCATCTGTTTAGATAACAATATAAAAATCTTTTTTACTTAGGAAAATACTTTTATCATTGAAATATGAATATAAAGACCTTGTTTTACGCAAAGATGATTTCTTTCTTCTTTTTAGGATCCATGTGTGCTTTTTCTTTGTTGAAGCATCTTTTTCTTTTAGAAAATTTTTTTTGGTTATACTTTGGAACAATTTTTGAAAACCTTAGAATCCATAAACAAATTATTATACTTTGATAAGAAATATCAATGAAAATATAGTTAAAATCCTTAGATATTTTGTAGACATAATTATAATTATTTATCATCTTATGAGTTTGAACAGTAACTTTGAGAATTAGAAACTACTTTAAGATAGAATTTTCACTTAAAAGCAAATTTATAGTAAACACATTTATCTCAACTATCTGTAACTGAAAAGGCAAAGTATCTGATAAAAGTAAATATAAAACATAAATTGTGGGTTTTCTGTTGAAGAAAAACAATTAGGCAAATATATATTAACTAATCAATTAGGCATGTGCTAATTATTTTATAGATTAACAAATATAGGTTATCTAAATATCTAAAAAATATATATTAAGAATAAGAACATAACTTATAATTGTATTAACTTAATGTAACCACGTGGTCTTAAAATATTTGGATCCATTTTAATTTATTTTTAACTAGGAGTGCACTCTTCTATGTGACATCACTTGGTGTAACTGAAATAAGATCCTTGAGTATACATATTTATTTTTTATAGTTAGGAATGAGAATAAGGATTTTTTGGTCATCACAGGAACATTGCCGGCTTTGTTCCTGTGGTGAGCAAATGCGTCCACATAACCTCCAAAATTAAAAGTAAAATATAAAGAAGCATGTTTGATATCTCTCATCAATAGAACATTATTTAGTAATACAACTATAGAGAAAAGTCAGGTTATTTAACTCAGAACTAACTTAAATTTAGGACTGCAACATAGAAACCTGTGGAATTAAATTTTGTCTGAAAAAGATATCTTTCATTAGCATTTACAGGTAGGCATTCTTAAAAATATAGGCTCTGAACAGCTCTGGTAGAAATCTGAAACACAGTAGTACAGGTTAGTGGCTGGAAAGTGGGAAGTCCCGTCTGAGTGACTGTGGAAGAACCAATCGGAAGCCCGCGAAAGTGTGGGAGGTGGGACCAGGAAACCTGCTCTTCCAGGCAGGCATGCCATGGTTACCATGGTGATGCAAACAACATGGAGTCCGCTGCCGATTTTCAGGGCAAAAGTTTGCCTATCCGATTGCATTTTGTTTGATTTTGTCTGCATTTTCCCCCGCCTGGCCAAGATCCTACTGCGGTAGCAGCTTCTTCTGTCTCTGCGACCTGTGGTTGCAGCTCGTGTACATCCTGCATCTTTTTCTGTGGCACGTGGGTGCTCCAAAGGTTTTTTAGCAGCAAACTCTAGCATTACCATCAGATCTTAAGTTAGTCTGTGTTTGGCATTTATGTCAAGTAATTCAAGGGTTAAAGGAACTGCTGGCTGCAGGTGCTAGGACCCCATAGTGAGCAGCAAGCAGCAGGGGCTAGGACCCCATAGGGAGCAGCAAGCAGCAGGGGCTAAAGTCTCTTGTCCCCAGCAGCTGAGTTACAGCCAATCTGATTCATAGGACAATCATGTAGTGAAAAGGTCCATACATACTTTCTGAGTATTGACAAAAACAATAGGAAATTGAAACTTATTTCTCTCCAGGTAAACATCACATTTTCTCTCCCTTTTTCTCACTCTCCTAGCACAAACTTCTAGAACATAAAGGCCAAAAAATCTCTCTTCCTTTTTTTTAAAAAAAAGCTTTTTTTTGGGGCTGGGGATGTGGCTCAAGCGGTAGCATGCTCGCCTGGCATGCGTGCGGCCCGGGTTGGATCCTCAGCACCACATACAGACAAAGATGTTGTGTCCGCCAAATACTAAAAAATAGATATTTAAATTCTCTCACTCTTTCTCACTCTCTCTCTCTCACTCTTTCTTTAAAAAAAAAAAAAAGCTTTTTTTTTTTTTTTTTTATGTGATTCTGAGCTAGAAAAAAGTNTTTAAAAAAAAAAAAAAAAGCTTTTTTTTTTTTTTTTTTAATGTGATTCTGAGGATCGAACTCAGGTTCCGCCCATGCTAGGCAAGCACTCTACCGCTGAGCAACAATCCTAGCCCCCAAAAAATCTTTTATAAATATTTATAAAAACAAGTATAAAAAATCCACAAAAGCACACTTTCCATGGAGAGGACTCAACTCAACAACATAGCCCATCAATCATCTTAATAACGATATTTATTTAAAGTCTCTACAATTATACCCAATATTAAAAATTTTAACGTCACAGATTTTCCTTTTGTCTAATTCACTTACATTCTACAATTCTGCCCAAAATACTCTGCAATCCTAAGCATGCTTAACTTCTGGATAGAACTTTCAACTTCACTAACTTTCTTTAATATTTAAATTGGAGTCCCCTTAGGAGCCAGCATTTGTCACTTTTGTCCTGGCGGCTTAAAGACCTTTTGGCCCACATTGGACGCCAATTGCCGGGTTTCTGTTCTCTCGACTAAAAGGCTCAGGGGTCACTCTAGTTAAACTGGGCAAACTGGGCTGCACGAAATAACCACACAAGAGACACAAATACCTTTATCTTTGGGGTCCCTGTGACGGCTCCTCTGACCTTAAGGGTCCGCAGAAAGAGAGAGAGAGAGAGAGCACACACGCTGACCCCTTTTATTGAGGAGAAGCTATTCAAATGAGGCAAGGGGTCAGGTTTCAGGGGGCTGAGTCTATCTTCATGATGTCCACTGTCAGCAGGTTGACTAACACCTGGGTAGGCCACACCCAAGGGCACAGTAAGAGGAGGGGACACACACAAGGCACTTCCATGGAAGATTCTATCCTAAACAGCGCAAGGGGTTATATTACAAAGGAACAGGTGAGCATAGCTTCTCCCAAGGGGTTGTAGCAAGACACACCCATTTCTGTGACTGAGCGCCTCAGCACTCAGCTGGGGAGTGTAACTCAGTCACCCGTAAGGTTGGCCTCCCACACTATACCACCACAGCCAGTGAAGAGGGGACTTGTCCCTTCTGGTGGGAGAACCCTCCCACCTGGGTGTTTGGGGGAGCACCTATACAGCCACAGGCAGGGTTTAGGGGACTCTATTCTCCAGGCTGGAGACTCCTCACACCTGCTTGTCAGGGGAAATCCTATACTGCAGGCTAGTGGGGACTCGCCCCTCCAGGCGGGAGACTACTCCCACCTGGGTGTAGGGAGTGGAGTTCCTATAGCACTGCAGCCAGTTTAGTGGGGACTTGCCCTTCCAGGCTGGAGACCCCTCACACCTGGGTGCCTGGGGGAGCACTTATACCACTGCAGTCATGGTAGAGGGTTCTTTCCCCTTCAGGCAGGAGACCCCTCCTAACTAGGTGTTTGGTGAGCTCAAATACCGCCTCAGCCAGGGTAGAGGGAGCTTGCAGCTCCACTTTGAAGACCCTTCCCATCAATGTGTCAGGGGGATCTCATATATCGCTACAGCAAGGGTAGAGTGGATTTGCCCCTCCAGGGCACCCCTCCCACCTGAGTGTGTGTTGGGGACATACTTTACTGCCACAGCCAGGGTAGAGGGGACTCACCCTTTCAGGTGGGAGACCCTTTCCACCTGGGTGTCTCGGGGAGACTGTATACCTCCACAGCCATGGTAGAGGAAACTCACTGCTCCAGTCAGGAGACCCTTCTCAGCTGTATGTCAGGGGAACTCCTATACCTCAGCAGCCAGGATAGAGGGGACTTGCCCCTCCAGCTTAAGACTCCTTCCACCTAGGTGTCCTGGGGTGCTTCTATATTGCTAAAGCCAATGTAGAGGGGACTAGCACCTCTAGGCAGCAGACACCTCCCACCTGGGTGTCAGGGTGAGCTCCTATACTTCTACAATAAGGATAAAGAGGACTCGCCCCTCCAATCGGGAGACCCTTCCCACCTGGGTGTCTGGGGGAGCTTGATTACTGCAGCATCCAGTGTAGAGGGGACTGGCCCCTACAGGCGGGAAGCTCCTCCCACCTGGGTATCAGGGGAAGTTCCTATAGTGCCACAGCCAGGGTAGAGGGAACTCGCCCCTGTAGGTGGAAGACCCCTCCCAACTGGGTGTACTGGGATCTCTTATATGGCAAAAGCTAAATTAGAGGGGACTCGCCTTTCCAGGGGGGAGACCCCTCCCATATGGTTAAGGGGGGAATCTTGAATAGCAAAGCAGCCGGAATAGAGGGAACTTGCACTTCCAAGCAGAAGACCCCTCCCACATGGGTGTCTGGGTGAGCCGTACACCCCTCAGCCCAGGTAGAGGGGAGTCACGCCTCTAGGTGGGTGACCCCTCCCAACTGGGTATCAGGGAAAGCTCCTTAAGCACTGCAGCCAGGGTAGAATGGACTCACCCCTCCAGGCAGAAGACCCCTCTCTCCTGTGTGTGAGGTGGAGCTCATATACCCCAGCAGCCAGGATAGAGTCAACTCGCACCCCCAGGTGAAATACCACTCAATTGAGAAAGGGAGTAACTCCTATACTGCCTTATCCAGGGTAGAGGGGAATTGCCTTTCCAGGTGGTAGACCCATCACAACCGGAGGTCAGGTGGAGCTTATATAACCCAGCAGCCAGGGTAGAGGCGACTTGCACCTCCAGGCGAGAGACACCTCCCACCTTGGAATGGGGGTAACTCCTACCCAGCCAGGCTGGGTAGAGGGGACACGCCCCTTCAGATGGGACACCCCTCCCACTTGGGTGTCTGGTGAGGGGGGGTTCTTATGTAGCTGCAGCTGGGGTAGCAGTGACTTGCCCCTCCAGGCAAGAGACCCCTTCCTCCTGGGGATAGGAGGGTGCTCTTGTACCACCGCAGCCATGGTTGAGGGGACTTGGCTCTTCAGGCGGGATTGCCCTCCCACCTGGGTGAGGGATGTTAGCTAGTATACTGCTTCAGCCAGGGTAGTGGGGACTTGCCCCTCCTGGCAGGATACCCCTCCTACCTTGTTATCCATGGGAACATGTATACCACCTTAGCCAGGGTAGAGGAGACTCGCCCATCTGGGCTGCAGACCCCTCCAACCTGGTGTCAGTGGGAGCTCATATACTACCACAGCCAGGATAGAAAGTATTGCCACTCCTAGTGGGAGACCCTACCCACCAGAGTGTCAGGGGTGAAAGGAGGTGGCTTGGTTGAATTCAGTAACACTCAGAGTGACCACTGCTTTATTGCAGCAGTGCCAAAGAGGAGAAAAAGAGAGAGAGCGAAAAGAGAGAGTGCAACAGAAGGAAGAAAGAGCAAGGGAGAGTGAAAGCAAGAGAGGGAAACAGAGAGAGCAAGAGAGGTGGGGCCCGGCAGGAGGGAGTTTTTACAGTCAAATTCTAATGAGGTCTCTGGGTTTGCAAGCTGCCTTGTGGGCAGACAATGATTGGACCACACAGTAATTTCTAAGTATAGGAACAATGGAAAAGCTCTGTACACTCAACAAACCAAAACAACCATTTGCCTGTCGGACATTTTATTTGCAGGACCATAGCGGCCAGTTGCAGAAGAGAATGGGGAGAGAGAGAGAGAGAGAGAGAGAGAGAGAGAGGAGAGGGGGAGAGTGAGAGGGGGAGAGTAAGAGAGAGAGAGCATGAAAAGGCTGTTGATATTTATGGCCTTAATACAGGATGAGGAGGAGCAAGGCAAGTGGGCTGTTAATTCTTCATTGGCTGAGAGTTTGGGCCACTTTAGGGATTGGAGGTGCGCCATTCAAAGTTCTCGCCATTCACAGGGACTCGAGGTGATCTTTCGCATGCCATTCAGTGCGTCATGGACCTGAGTTCCCGGAAGACAAGCGCTCCAGGTGCCATCTTTACCAACATTCCTCCCTTTTTAGATTTGCTTTGGGGGCATTGTACTCAATCTGGCTACTTCCTGCTGAGTAGGGGCATTGTTTAGAGGAAGGGAAGGAGGTCAGTTGGTTGGAGAAGAAGGGCCAGGAGGCCCCATATTCATGCACTGAAGGCATGGATTCCCTCTGGGAGAAGTCCATGAATGTGCCCTATGGCTATGAAAAGAAACATCATTAATTTTTGGCATGTCATACAGTCTGTAGGGCTGATAGAAAAGGCCTGTGCCCAGGAGAAGGCAGATTAGAACATATAAAGCTGAAATCCAAGGGCTTGTTTTTCTTGGCATGGTGGGGTAGAGATGGCACTTTGGTGGAGTTGTCATTCAGTATCTTCATTTTTCAGCACTTGGTGGAGGTTTCTTGGGATGAGTGGATGTGTGTGTCATCCAGCTCGTTAGCAAGTAGCTGGTAATACCTGAGGAGGAGCTGATTGGAAGTTTGGTTAGAGATTTTATTCATTTGTCCTTGAAAGAATTTTAAAATGCAAGGAAGGAAGGTACAGAATAAAAAGACCCCTACTAGAGGTCCCAGTACCGGGATTATCCAGTGGCTGATGGAGTTTGTGAAGAAGTCCCAATAGGATTGTTGTGCCAATTGCTGCTGTCTTTTTTTCTAGTTGTTCCTGTAGTTGTTTAATCTTATCTTTCACTATCCTTGACTGATTAACATAAAATCATTCTTCCTGTAAGAACAGGCAGAGGCCTCATTTCTCAGCTGTGAGTATATCTAAGCCTCAGCGATTTTGTAGGACTACTGCCACTAGGAAATCTAATTGATTTTGGAGCATAAGTATGGACTCAGTCACCTGTTGGAGGTCATCTATGAACAGTTTGGACCATTTATCATAGTATGTGAGGGAGGTAGCAAAACCTGCTCTACCCATCACCAAACCTGCTGTAATTCCTAAAGTAGCATGGAGAAATATGAATTGGATCACCCGTTTGGGTCTTATGTGTGTCATGAGTGGGATTGGTATTTCTGTATCTCCTGGAATTATGTCTACCTAGGGAAACAATAGAGCAAGAGTATATGTGCCTGCCCAGTCAGGGGCCAAACAGTGGTATACTGTCATCCCACAAAAGAGTGATGCTTCAGAGACTGATGGGCAGTGGGCCTTACTATCTTTTGGTAGAGAGTTTTTTTGTTGACATTGCTTCTCAGATAAATCTCCTACTGGTATGTTTCCTGATGACTGAAAACAAAATGGAACAGCCTGGTAGAGAGGGTCACCTGAGAGTTTGGCTGTGGTGTCTTGGGTTGAAGAGGCCTCTTTTAGCGCAGCCTGAGAACTATTTATCATGTATGCTATTAGTTTTGGGGATCCAGTTCTAGCCTGCAAACACAGACAACATCCCTGTACATAGTTTGTATTATTAGTAGCCTTTAACAGATTGAGAGAGATATTGACGAGTTTTAGAGAGAAAAGAGGTTCTTTGACTGTTTTGCCTTAACCAAATCAGGCAGCCAATTCGGTATATCAATTGTCCTCTTCCAGCAATACTTCCTATTGAATGTCCAGCCACTTGGGCATGATGTGGGAGGAGCCAGGCCTGGGTTTTTCCCAATGGCCATCCAGTATATATTGTTATTTTGTTCACAGACCTGGGGATCACTGTGGTAACAGTCTTTTGGAGGGGTTTCATTAAAGAATTTAAAACTCTTCTTAGGAGGAGTTTGGCTACAGTTTGTGGGACAGGATGGTACAGGGTTTAACCTTCCCTGTACTACACTTTGAAAGAGAGTTAGCAGGTATAAGGCCAGTAGAGTTAAATCTAAAAAGGGTGTGGGTCTACTGTTGCCATGGGTTGCTAGATCCCATTGGGAGGCCCATTCTTATGAATGTTCTTCTCTGGAATGGGATGGAAGGTAATGCATGACTGTGATAAACAGAGCTTGAGAGGGTTATCTGAGGCTATCTCACAGGGAAATCTGGGTGATTGTGGGGGTCCTCAAGGTTGGGAGCTGTGGTGGGATTGTTCTCTGGAGGGCTTGTTGCTTGTTTTAACCTAGAAATATGAATCCAGGAGGTTAGTTTCTTTCCTTCCTGTTGGAGTTTTGCAGCATTGGGTGTACACAGGAATACCTGTAATGGTCCTTCCCATTTTGAGATTAGGGGATATCTTTCCCCTGGGGAAAAAAGTAGACCCATTCTCCTGGTTTAAGCAGAAAGGAAGCACCTGAGTTCTCTTGATCCAGAAGCAACAAATCTTGTACCTTCCATAGCTCAGAGCATATAAGGAAGAGGAGGGGAAGAGCATATTGGTCAGGAAGGGACCAAGGGTCTCTGGTGAGATTCCCAGGGGCAGAAGGGGATGACCATACATTAACTCAAAGGGGGACGCAAGGGATGGCTTTTTTTGGTAAAACCCTCAGGCATAGTAGGGCAAGAGGGAGAAGTTTAACCCAATCTAAATGAGTCACTAAAAATAGTTTCATTATGATGTCTTTCATTGTGCAGTTGGCTTTCTCAACCTTTCCTGAGGCTTGGGGGCTATAGGGACAATGAAAGTGCCATGGGTTGGACAATGTCTTTTCCACATTCTGGGTTACTTGAGAGACAAACTCAGGCCCATTGTCAGATTGGATTGAAATGGGCATCCCTAACTGAGGGTTTTCTTTGGTTAGGAGGATGTCAGCAACCATGGTAACCTGCTTATTTGAAGTGGGGAAGGCCTCTAACCTGCCCGAGAATGTGTCCATAAAAACTAGTATGTATTTGAAGTTTTTTATTCTAGGCATGTTGGTAAAGTCGATTTACCAATCTGCCCAAGGAATATGGCCCCTAGCCTGATGAGAAGGGAAGGTTCTTTGTTTTAAAGGTGTATTGGGATTCACCTTTTTGCATATCTGGCATGAAGCTGTGATTTGATGTATTGCTTCTTTATCTTGGGAAGTCAGAGTAAAGAAAGAGTGGAGAAATGCTTTGAGAGTCTATGGGCTGGTGTGGAAAATGGAGTGGAGATAAGTAAAGAGGGCATGTTTTGGTGGGTCTCCATGATTGGGTAATGATGGAGAGCACATGGCAATGAGAGATCTGATGTGGTCTGAAAGGGCAGCTGACCTGGTTGCCTGATCTGCTTTTGAATTTCCCTGTGTGATGGGAAAGGAGTCATTTTGGTGTGATCTGCAATGGACAACTCCAAGGTTTTTAGGAATCTGGGAGGCTTGTAGTGGCTGGATGATGTATGTGGAATTGGTTATATAGGTGCCCTTTGAGTTCAAGAGACCTCTCTCTTTCCAAGTTGCTTCATGAGGTAAGAGAATGTGGAAAACATATTTGGAATCAGTACAAAGCATAATATTTTTCCCTGCTGCCAATTCACAGGCTCGAGTTGCAGCTATCAGCTCAGCCTGTTGGTTGATGGTATTTTCAGGCAAGGGATTGGTTTCTATTACTCATTATAGGGGCACTATGACATATCAAGCTTTTCTGATCCCCTTATACATAAAAGAGCTGCCATCAGTGAACCAGGTGTAATCAGGTTGGTCTAGAGGTCCCTCAGTGATATTAGTTGGGCATGGGAGAAATTTTTCTAGAATTACCCTGCATTTATGTATTGGGGACTGTGTTTGACCTTGAGCCTGAATCGGTAATAGAGTTGCCAGGTTGAGAGGGGCACAGGTTTGGAGGAAACACAGAGGAGTCATAGAGGAAAGAAACCAAGAGAGAGAGAATTCAACAGGGAGGGAGGGTTTGCAGTCCTTTTTATGTTAGCAAGTCCTTGAGGTGATGAGGAGAGATGACAGTGATTTGGGCTCCAAAGGTAAGCTTTTGCAATTCTTTTAATAAAACATAGGATGCTGCTTGGGCATGGAGACAAGGAGCCCATCCCCGGACAGTTGGATCTAACTCTTTTGAGAGGTATGCCACCAGAGCAAAGATGGGCCCATACATTTTTCCCAGCACCCCCAAGACTTGCCCTTTGTTTTCATGGACATAGAGAGTAAAAGGCCTATTAATATCTGGCAGGTGTACAGCTGGTGCTTGTAAGAGGAACTTCTGGCGGGTTCTGGAGGGAGCTGAAAATAACAAGAGATCATACTCAATCCCTTTTGCTAGGTCATATTATAGTCTGGCAAGTAATGAGTAATTTGGTACCCATGCCCTAAAATAGCCTGCCAGATTCAGGAATGAGAGAATCTTCTCTTTAGTTTTTAGTACTTGAAGGCTTTCAATAAGGCCTTTTCTATCAGTTGTGATAGCTTTCCTCCCCTGGGGAAATGTGGAACCCTAAGTAAACAACCTCACAGAGAGAGGGCTCCACCTTTTGCAGAGAAACATTATATCCTCAGGGAGCTAGAAAATTCAGGAGGGTGGCTGTGTCAGACTTTGAGATTTCTAATGAGGGACTAGAGAGAAGGAGGTCATCAACATATTGTAGGAGGGTTGGGTCGGGGCATAGAGGGAAAAATTCCTCAAGATCTCCATCAAGGACTTGTCCAAAAATATGTGGGCTGTCTCAAAACCCATGGGGCAGGGTAGTCCAAGTTAACTATTGGGAATGTCTAATTTCTGGATCATTCCAGGTGAAGGCAAATATGTCTTGGGAAGAGACAGATAGTGGAATCAAAAAGAAGGCATCTTTAAGGTCAATAACTGAAAAAGAGGTCGAGTTTGCAGGAAAGGAGGAAAGGATAGTATAAGGGTTTGGGACCAGGGGATGTATGGGCCTGGTTGAAAAATTTATTAACCTTAAGTCCTGCACAAAATGGTGTGTTACATTAGGCTTTTTTAATGCTAAAATTAAGGTATTGAATGGAGAGTGTGTGGGATGGAGGAACCCCTTTCTTAATAAGCTCTGAATGATTGGCTTTAGTCCCTTAAGACTGGCAGTTGGCAGCAGGTATTGGGCCTGGATTGGGAAGTGGATAGGGTCTTAAGATGCACTTCCATGGGAGAGCAATTTGCAGAGGACAGGGTTTCATTGTCCCGTACAATTGGATCTACTATTTTACAGGGGAGGGGGAAATGTGTGTTCTGGTGGTCGTTATGGTCTCCACATCAGATATGAAGGGGTAAAATCTCTTCATTTTGGGGGAGTAAAGCCATGATAAATATATAATTAGGGGAGGATAATAAGGGTAATGTTATGGGGGCCTTCAAGATGGATAATATATTCCTTCCCAGCAAGGAGACAAGACATTGAGGCATAAGCAAAAAAATGTGTGAAAAGGAGAACTCAGATAAGGAGCAAGTGAGGAGAGGAGTTCTGCATGTGATAATGGTTTGACCTCCTACCCCAACAATAGGAGATTCAGAGGAATAGGTAGTTCCCCAAAACTCTCTCAGAACTGAGAATATGGCCCCGGTGTCTACCAAAAAGTTTATGGGACACCCATCCACTCGAATAACCACCCTGGGTTCCTGCTTGGTGATTGAATAGGTTGGGACAGAAGACCCAGGGCCCCCTCAATCCTCAGCTGCTAGGCCCAACAAGTCACTGGTGGGGTGACTGACCTCAGCTCCTCTCCAGGAATTGGAGCAGTATTATCCCCAGTTGCCAGGACATCAGCATCTGGGGCACAGTCTGGGTGGTGCAATGGGGTTAGGGCAAGCCTTAGTACAATGTCCTTCATTACCACACTTAAAACAGGGCCCAGGGGGTCCTCATTGTGTGGGTTGTTGTCTCCCCATTTCCATAGGTTGGAAGGAGCCCTATAACACCTGGGCCAACATCTGGCATTTTTGTCATTTTGTTCTTTCATTTCTGTTGTGATAGACCTTGAAGGCTGAGGCCAACACCTTGGTCTGAGGAGTCAAGGGTCCCCTCTCTATTTTTTTTTTTTTTAGCATTACCCGGATGTCAGGGTAGCTTTATGAGAAAAAAATAGGTCATAAGAAGTTGCCTCCCATCTGGGGATTCAGGGTCCAAATTAGTGTACTGAAGGAGAGCCTTTGTTAGTTGGTCTAGGAAGGTGAGGGCTTTTCATTCTTCTACTAGATGACTTCCTGGAGTTTTATAAAAATTAATAGCCTTTTGTGCTGCCGCCTTTAGGCCAGCTATCAGACAGATAATAAGGTGGTCCCTACATCCCAAGTCTTGGGAGTCATTGTAATCCCAATGGGGGTTTTGGTCTGAAACTGCCTGGGCCCCTAGGGGATGGTGGACATTAGTCTGATGAACCTGGTCTGCATAGGCCCTAGCCTGGTCCCAGACTCTTCTCTTTTCCTCATGGAGGAGAGTATTGGACAGAATCATTTAGACATCATGAAAGGTGAGGCTACAGGCTTGAGTTAAGTATTGAAACTCTTTAATATAAGAGACAGAATTTGCAGTGTAAGATCCCAATGTTTTTTTTTTTTCTATTTGAGAAAGATCAAGCATAGTAAAAGGAATATAAACCCTTAAAATCCCATCCAGCCCAGTGACCTCTCGAAAGGGGTCCAAACAGTGAAGTTTGAGTCAGGTGATGAGATGTGGTGACTTGTGGGTTAGATGCTGTATTAGTGTATGAATGAGTGGCTGTGGTGGGTGGACTAAACTGAGGTGGAGGCACTGGGGCAGAAGGAACAGAAGTGGGAGGAGTTTGTGCAGAAGTGTTGGGAGGAAGAGGAGGAGGAGGAGTGTCCACAGAAGAAGCCACAGATATAGAAGACAGGGAAGTGGAAGGGAGTGAAAGTGTGGAAAGAGGAGCTGAGGGCGGGGGAGAGCAGTATATTCGTGGCTCATCAGCTGGGTCAAAAGTGGAGGCAGAGAGCAGAGAAGATGGAGGAGGAGGAGAAGGTGTTGAGGCAGAGAGTGGAGAAGAGAAGGAAGGAGGATTGAGAGCAAGGACTAGCTGTTGAGGCTTGCATTGGGTGCAGAGATTTGGATGAGATCAAATCAACAAAAAAACCTTCACATAGGGAATCTAGTTCCACTTCTTTGATTGCTCACAGTAATTAAAAATATCCTGAAGTAAATTGGGATCAAGAGACCCACACATGGGCCAAATATTTTTTGTTGTCTAGCAGGTATGTAGCCAGTCCTGGGTACAGAATTTTATAAGTTTTCTCAGTTTAATATCAGGGGGCAGGCTCAGGGTTTTCAAATTATCTAAGAGGCACTGCAAGAGACAATCAGCCAGAAGGGACGAGGAATTTCCCATGCTGGAAGGGCAAGATGGAAGTCAGAGAAAGAGAAAGAGATGGGGTGAAAGTGAGAAAAAAAATCCCTGGGCAGAAAGAGCTTCCTGGAAGCTCCGGAGCAGACGGAGGATCAAGTGGGCATCCCCAAAATGAGCGACCACCGCGGGGAAATACAGAGAGCACTGCTGGTTTGTCACAAGTGGAGTGTGATCTGTGAGACCTAAATAGGGCTGGGGCCTTGGGCAACCTGAAGTCAGGAGAGTTTTTCATTGGAATGAAAGAGTCAGAAGGAGACGGAAGGAACGGAGTTCCAGGATGAATGGAGTCAGAACTCAGGAGAGACTGGCTGTAGCAACTGTGCTAACACATCCACGGGAGCCAAAAGTGAGAGGAGATGGAGGAGTTAGAAAGAGATAATAAATCCTATGTCCCAGGTGGTCAATTCCCAGGGGTGTCCTAGCAGACTGCCCAGGGTCCACTGCGACCCTGATGGGTCTGGGTGGGGTGTGTTTTACCCTGTAAAACAACTGGAGGGATTGCCGGTCACTCAATGGCTAATTCCCTCATTCAGGTGAGTTAGGGTTTAGGCGCTGATGGGATGTGGAAACTCACCAATCTGCAGGCTGGTGGTGGATTTCAGGCAGATGATCAGAGTAGTGGACTATGACAGGAACAGTTGGGCTCAGAGTTTAGGAACGGGGTTCCACCTTGAGCAACGGGTATCCCTGTCCTGGGTTTTGGCACCAATGTAGGAATGGTGGAAAAGCTCCATAAACTCAACAAGTCAAAACAACCATTTATCTGTACAAGATATTATTAGCAGGACCATAGTGGCCAGTTGCAGAAGAGAAGGGGGGAGAGTGAGTGAGAGAAGAGAAGAGAAGAGAAGAGAAGAGAAGAGAGAAGAGAGAGAGGAAGGAGAGAGAGGAGAGGGGGAGAGTGAGAGGGGAGAGTAAGAAAGAGAGCACAAACAGGGTGTTGATATTTATGGGCTTAACACAGCATGAGGAGGAGCAAGGTGAATGGGCTGTTACTTCTTCATTGGGTGAGAGTTTGCGCCTCTTCAGGGATTAGAGGTGTGCCATTCAAAGTTCACACCATTCACAGCGATTGGAGGTTCATGCACCATTCAGTGTGTCATGGACCTGAGCTCCTGGAAGAGAAGCTCTCCAGGTGCCATCTTTACCAAACTAAGGATGTCATCATCTGCCATCAGGCAGATGGGGAAGGGGTCAGATGTGGGTTTCTGTTACACCAGGCAGGTGAGAGTTCAGTGTTCAGCCTTGAGTGGGGTTGAGTATTCAGACTTGTCGCAAACAGGTGATAAAGGACCAGATAGAGGGGTTTTTCAGTGTGTGGGTTATCCAGCAGACAACTTAGTTAAGCCTGTCCTGCACCTAAAATTCCTCCCATTTTATTTTTTCTAAGTGACGAGGTGGGGGGCAGCACAAAATCCTTTGGGTACTTCCTACTGAGAGGGGGTGAAATGGGGCCTACCTGGGAGAGCAAGGGAATGTTCAGGGACAGGCCTGGGGATACCAGGGTGGAGAGAGATAACATCCAGTGGCTATAACAGTTATCTCAGAAGGGCAAAGACCATAAAGGTTTCTTGAAGCCATAGGTTGTCAATGGCATCAAACCATTTTTGAGTGGAAAGATCCATGGTATCAGCCATGGGTCCTGTCATAGGAACTCTAGGAAGTAGCAGAGGTAGATTTGTTGAATTCAGTAATGTTAAGGGTGACGGCTCAATGGCAGCCAGTTGAAGAGCAACTGCCTTGACCCATAAATTGAGAGTGGGTGGTGTCATCCTGGTGCCAATTCACTTGTATGTTGAAGTGCCATCTGTGGTTGGGATAGAAAGTAAGGATTGGGGTTGGTGGGGTATGTGGAGCCTCTAAGTGATGTTGATGCCTTTGGAGACTAGTTGAAAAACCTGAGAAGTGAAGGCTGGACCATTATCTGACTGGATGGTGGCGGGAAGTCCAAATCTGGGAATGATCTCCTTAATGAAGATAGAGGCAATGGTGTCAGCAATTTCCCTTGATGTAGGGAAGGCTTCTATCCAACCTGAAAAAGTATCAACCATATTAAGTAGGTAGTGAAGCTTTCTGTGCCTAGGCATGTGAGTGAAGCTGATCTACCAGTCTTTGGCTGGCTGGTAGCTCCTTATCTGATATGTGGGGAGTTTAGGTTTGATGCTTTCTTGTGGGATCCTGTAGAGAAGATAGAACAAGCAGAGTGGACCTGCTGGAGAGGAGTTCTATTTCCTAGGAAGGTAAATAGGGGTTGTAAAAACTGTAAAAGGGGTTAAAAAGGGTTTTAGATGGGGGCAGAGTCCTGGAGCCAGTGGAGTTGGTCATTAGTCATAGGTCTCCATCTTGGGCATCAGGGCTGATAGTCTTAAAGAAGTAGTTGATTGAACGACTGGTTGGTTAATCCCTGTATCTGATCTTGCAGGAACTTCTGTAGGCAATTTAATGGTCATAGTCCTGTTAGGAGAAACATAAATTTGACTAATAGGGATACTTCGAGGGGAAGGAGCCAAGGCCATACTTGACTGAATATTCCCCATGGAGCCTGCTGGCCTAGTTCCTGTCTCCTCTTTTCTAGCTGTTCTTGTCTTTCTTTACTCCCAGGAATGACTGTGTTTTTGCTTAACTGTTTTTGGTTGGTGTTTAAGAACAAGCTGGTCAAAAGTGACTTTGTTTCTATCTATTGTAGAATCAGCTGAGTTCCCATAGGGGTCGCTAGTGGGGGAAATTGAGAGCAGCTTCTTAGTTCTGCTAGTGCCATTTGCTCTATGATGGGTCCAGGTCTTGCTTGACCATGTGGCTCCCCTTGGAAGCTTCAGGAATGTCTCCTGTCTCCAATGAACCTCCTATTCACTGAAAGTGCACTTATTGGCTTTTCATTCTCCAGTGGTCTCATTAATCTCCCTGATCAGGAGTTTATATGGCCTAAAGTTGCCAAGCTCTTTAGAGAAGGTCTCTGTTCCCTAGATTCAGACTGACTCAGAGGGTAAGACGCAAATATTGGTTTTCTTGGCCATTTTAATTTAAGTCTTGATCTTAAACATCCAGCAAAGACAGTTTCATCAGTCTTAAATTAAGAGTACTGGGCTTTAGCTGAATTTGGCCTACTTTGGAGTCATTCCTAGTAAGGTGGGAGATAGAGCCATATCTCAGGTAAGATGGGGCTCTTTATAAATCTTTGATAAAGTGTGCTAGTATTGAAGCTGATCTTTGCTTTTAAATATCATTTTTAAAAGTTTACATATATTGTTGTTTGAGGTACATGAATATTACATAAATCAATATGATATTACATTTAAATTTTACCCCAGTGTACAGAACATTATATCAATCTTATTGATAACAGGTCCAGTAATAGAAAATAAAATGATATAAATAAATCTGCAATATGTTACTTTTATAAGCCTAAAATTATCATGCAACTTTTTGGAGAACACCAGCTTGATATAATGTTTTTTTAAAGCTTCTATCTTATTAAAGATTTATATACCTGGAAAATATGAACACATTTAATATACAAAGAAGAACAATAGTACCACAATCACTATTGATTTTTTACATTAATCAATTTTAGCTCTTAAAGAAATAACAAATTATAATATTGCAAAATAACAATTGTTGTTTAACCATAGTTGTATGATGTTTAATTTCTTCAATATTATTTTCTCAAAAACTTACATATATAACAAACTTACACAGACCTTCTTTATCACTTACTTAAACCTATATAGCCAATGTAAAAAACCCTTTTCCCTTCTATTAAATCCATACCTAGAACCTTGGAATTTCTCTTTTCCATCTGTTAACCCCTTCTTTATTCACATTTTGAAACAGTCCTTGTAAATTTATGAATTTAGGCAAAATATTCCATTTTAATGAGAGATATTTTGTAATTTGCAATGCACAATTAATCACATCTGTTTACCATTTCAGAAAAACATAAACAATGTTTAAGTATATAGAATTATACTGTGGTAGGGATGGACAAGAGGCAAGGCACCTAAGGTATCAGCGAAGATAGGGAAACAGTTTTATTTGGTAGCAGCCAAATTCAGATGGCACAGCTTCTGCTGTAATCAAATAATCCTATGAATCCCAAGTTTAGGTAGTTCAATAATTTTGTCACCAGCATGCAAGGGGTGGGGCTAAGAAGTTCACAGTCTGCATAAATTCACATAAAAGCAGATTTTTTTCTCTGTTCTGGGCAAGTTAACACTTCAAGGACACCTGAGAAGGAGAGAGCTTCCTTTTCCCTTTCTTTCCTCCCCCTGTCAGCTGTTACTGCGGAGGCCAGTTGGTAACATCTCTTATCTTAGAAATTTATCCATCTCTGTAAAGCCCAGGTCAAGTCCAGAGGTCTTGTTTACATATTTTTTTGTGAAACACTAATAAGAGTGTGTCCAGTACCTGGAGTGCTATTTTTTTTTCCCAGCCAGTGGCCAAGTAAAACAGGGAAACATAGAAGAGAAGCTTATATTCATTAACCTTTTCTGTAGAGACTCTTTGCTGACAGTTCTAAAATCATCCATGGAGAAAATTTCTGGAGAAGATCATTTAAGACTATTCTGTGGGCCTGTGTAGGGAGGGGGAAGATGAGAAGGTGGGGCTGAGAGCAGCTAGGGTAGATCTGAGAATGAGGAAGTAGATGTAAAGAATAATGGGAAAAGGGTATAGGATTTTCCCTAGCAACTAAAAATTGAGCAGTAGAACAGGCATAGCAAAGGGGAGGACGGGCGTAAATATCCCAAAAAGCTTGTAAGGGTTTCTAAATTCTTAGTAACCTGTTTTAAGTGACGACAAAGAAAATTTAAAGGCCATTTTCACCAGATCTCAGATAAGAGTCCGAGGGCTCTCTTCCGCTAGTTTGAGCTTTGGGTTAACTGTAAGAGGACCTGGTGAGACGAGGTGTGGGCACTGACAGGAGAAGACAGGAGAGAATGGATGGAGGGATAACTTCAGTTCCTTCTACCCCAGCAAGGGGTCAATGGTTTGAGGAAGGATGGTGGTTTGGGGTTTTGATCTTGTAACTGGAGGTAATAAAGCAGGCTATTGAGATGGTGGAGGGGCTGGGGCAGAAGGTTGAGGGTAAGAACCTATTCAAGCTGGGTGATAGGATGGAGGTTCATCAGCAGGGTCAAAAGTAGTGGAAGAGTCCAGAGGAGGAAAAGAATGGGGATTGGTGGTTGTGGGGGCTGGTTTGCAAGCTAGAAAAATTTGTAGAGTTTTGCAAGTCGTGGAGAGAGCAGAACTGGATTGGAGGAAGAAGAAAGTTTGAACATATGTGTTATTTATCCATTGTTTTGAATGTTCATAGTAATTGTAATGATCCCTTAGCATGGAGGGATCCAGAGACCCAAAAGGGGGTAATTTATTTTGGTTGTCTAGGGGATAAGTGGGCCAATACTGAGTGCTATATTTGATCAATTTCTGGTATCAAGGAGAGGGTTTTGAGGTTATCGAAGAGGCATTGAAAGGAAGAGTCAACAGGCACAGAGGACAAATTACCCATGTCACAAACATAGTTTAAGGGAGAGGGAAGGGGACACAAACGTAGTATAGGTGAGAAGAAAGGAGAATAAAAGGTAGTGTAAGGGAGAGGGAGGAAACTGATTTATTGCAAAAGGGCCATCCCCGATACAGCCAAAAATCAGGAGTGCCTAGTGGCAGGTTCGAGCTGCAGAGATTGGTCGTCACCCAATCCTGACAGTGGAGTCTCCTGTCCTGGATGGGGCCAGAGCCATGGGAGACCTTGGCCAAGGCTTTCTGGGACCTCTGATGGGAAGGACAGGGACTCTCAGGGCCAGAAAGTGGGGAGAGAGAGAGGCAGGGTAAGAGAGAGGAAGGGGAGTGTAAGTGATCTCTAGCAGCCAAGTCTTAAAGGTGTGAGGACTAGGACTTTATCAGTACCACCGAAACAGTGAAGGTCTGGGTGGGGTGTGATGTTTAATTCTGTTATGTGTTCCCAGAGGTTACACAGTCCTTTGAGGTTGACCTACAAAACCTATGCTGGTAAACAAGCAGCTGGGAAGGGGAAAGGAAATAATTTTCAACCCAAGCGTCCAATCTGCCCAAGGAAGGAGTCCCTGAGTTCCACAGTGGCCTTGAAAGCTGTGATGGAGTGATTTCCTCCTCACAGGTGGGCAAACAGGTTTGCTGGAAGATTAATGGTCAAATCCTACTGACACCAACATTGGGTTTAGGACTCCAGGAAGAGGAAACCACCAATCGAAGGCCTGGGGTAGATGTAGTTCTGGCAGTTGAGAAAATGGGTTCTTATCGTCTGGGGAGTGGCACTTCTGAAGAAATAGGGACCCAAAGTGGGTTTTAACTCTCTTCCTGGTTTCAGCACCAATGAAAGGAAAGTGACCACGACACTCAGGGAGACCACTGCTGTATTGCTGCAGTTCAAAAGAGGAGAAAAGAGAGAGGAAGAGAGAGAATGAGAGAAGAAAGAGAGAGCAAGGGAGAGCAAAAGAAAGAGAGGGAGACAGAGAGAGCAAGAAAGGGGTACCAAGCAGGAGGGATTTTTTATAGTCAAATTCTAATGGGGTCTTTGGGTCTGCAAGCTGCATTTTTAATGGACAGTGATGGAATCACACAGTAGTAGCTAAGGGTGTCATCTTCTGGCTTCAGGAAAATGGGACAGGGGTCAGATGTGGGTTTCTGTTACACCAGACAGGTGAAGGTCAAGTGTTCAGCCCTGAGTATGGTTGAGTATTCAGACTTGATACAAACATGTGATAAAGGATCAGACAGAGGGAGGTTTGAGTGTGTGGGTTATCCTGTAGCTAAGTTTGTTCAACCTGTCCTAACTTAGTTCAGCCTGTCCTGCACCTAACAAGGGGGAGCACATATACTGCCACGGCCAGAATAGAGGGGACTCACCCCTCCATGTGGGAGACCCCTCCCTACTGCATGATCTGGGGAGCTTGATTACTACAGCAGCCAGTGTAGAGGGGACATGCTCCTACAGGCGGGAAACCTCTCCCAACTGTGTGTAGGGGTGCGCTTGTATACCGCTTTAGCTAGGCTAGAGAAAACTTGCCCTTGGAGGCGGGAGAACCCTCCCACCTGGGTGTCTGGGAGAGCTTGTATACTGTCACACCAGGGTAGAGGGGACTCATTGCTCCAGGCGGGAGACACCTCCCACCTGGTTGTGGGGGGGTACTCAGATATCCCCGAGGCAGTATAGAGGGGACTTACCCCTCCAGTCAGGAGACCCCATAACCTGGGTTTTTGGGCAAGCTCCTAGACCGCCAGAGCTAGGGGAAAGGGGAGTTGACCCTCCAGGCAGAAGATCCCTTCCACCTGGTTGTCAGGGGTGTTCATATACTGCCAAAGGCAGGGTAGAGGGGACTCACCATTTTAGGCTGGAGATCTCTCCCACCTAGGTGTAGGGGGGGGCTCCTATACCACTACATCCAGGGTCAAGGGGATTTGCCTGTCCAGGCTAGAGACCCTCCCACCTGAGTGTCATGGAAAGATCCTTTACCACTGCAGCCAGGGTTGAGGGGACTCGCCCCTCCAGGCAAGAGATCCATCCAACATTTGTGTCAGGTAAAGCTAGTACACCAGTGCATCCAGAGTAGAGGGGACTTGCCCCTTCAGGTGGGAGACCTGCTCACCTGGGTGTGGAGGAAGAGCTTGTATACTGCTGCAGCCAGGGTAGTGGGGACTCCTCCTCCAGGAAGGAGACCCCTCTCATCTGGGTATGGGGGGGAAGCTCATATAACTCAGCAGCCAGGGTAAAGGGGACTCACCCCTCAATGTGGGATACCCCTTCCACCTTGGTGCCGGGTGGGGAGCTGCAATACCACTATAGCCAGGGTAGAACAGACTTGCCTTTCTAAGCAGAAGATCCCTGGCACCTGGGTGTCATGGTGAGCTCCTCTAACACTGTAGTCAGGGTAGAGGGGATTTGCCCCTTCAGGCAGGAGACTCCTCCCACCTGGGTATCTGGGAAAGCTAGTATACCACTGGAGCCAGAAAAAAGGGGACTCCCCCTTTCCCCAATATGCTATTGGGGGTGGCTCATATACCACAGCAGCCAGGGTAGAGGGGACTTGCCCATCCATGCTGGATACCCCTCCTACCTGGGTATCTGGGGGGAGCTTCTATAGTGCTTAGTCAGAGTGGAGGGTACTCTCTCCTCTAAGTGGGAGACCCCTCCCATTGGGCTATGGTGGGGAGCTCACATATAGCTGTGGCCTGGATACAGGGGACTCACCCCACTAGACAGGAGACCCCTAAACCCTGGTTGTCAGGGGAGCTCATATATCGCTGAAGACAGGGTAGAAGTGTCTTGCCCCTTCAAGCTGGAGACCCCTACAACCTGTGTGTCAGGGGGAATCTCATATAGCGCCCCAGCCAGGAGAGAGGGAACTCGCCCCTACTTGCGTGAGACCCCTCCCACAGGTTACTTGGGAAGCTCTTACACAGCTGAAGCCAGGGTAGAGTTGGCTTGCCCCTCCAGGGGGCAGACCCCTCTCACCTTGGTATCCGAGGGAGCTAATAATCACCCCAGTCAAGGGAGAGGGGACTCACCCCTCAAGGCGGGAGACTGCTCCCACCTGGGTATCCTGGGGTCAGATGGGCTCCTATAAAGCTGCAGGAAGGATAGCAGGGACTCGTTCCTGGTGGCAGAAGACCACTTTCACCTGGGTGTTAGGGGAGCACCTATCCCACTGTAGCCATGGTAGATGGGACTGGACCCTACAGGCAAGAGACCCCTCCCACCAGATTGTCAGGGGTAGTTCATATACCTAAGCAGCCAAGGTAGAGGGGACTCACCCCTCTAGGCCAGAGATCCTCCCACCTTTGTGAATGGGGGAGCTCCAATACAGCTGCAGCCAGGGTAGAGGGGACTCGCCCTTCCAAGCCAGAGACCATCCCACCTGGGTGTTCAGGGAGCTCCTTTACTTCCACAGCCAGTGTAGAGGGAAGTCATGCCTCCAGCTGAGAGACCACTTCCACTTGAGTATCAGGGAAAGCTATTATACCAATTCAGCCAGGGAAAAGGGGACTAGCTCCTTCAGTCGGGAGACCCCTAGCACCTGAGTGTCACTGGGAGCTTGTATACCACCTTAGGTAGGATAGAGGTGGATCACACCTCCAGAAAGAAGACCCCTTCCTCCAGGGTGTATGGGAGCTTCTATACTGCATTATCCAGGGTGGAGGGTACTCTCTCCTCCAGGCAAGAGACCACTCCCATCTTGCTTTGGGTGGGAACTCATATACTGCTGCAGCAAGGAGAGAGGGGACTTGCCCCACTAGGCGGGGGACCCCAAAACCCTGGTTGTCATTGGATCTCATATTTTGGCAGAGGCAGGGAAGAGGGGACTAGTAATTCCAGGCTAGAGATCTCTCCCACGTGTGTGTGTGTTTGTGTGTGGGAGGGGACTCTTATACAACTACAGCCAGGGTTGGAGACTCCCCTTTCCAGACAGGAAACTGCTCCTACCTGGGTGTCCGGAAGGGAGATTGCATACCACTTTAGTCAGGGTTGAGAAGTTCTGCCACTCCAGGTGAGAGACCCAACACAGTAGGGTGCCAGGGGGGAACTCTTATACCATAGAAGCCAAGGTCTAGGGTATATGCCACTCCAATTGGGAGATCCCTCCAACCTGGCTGTTAAAGGGAGTTCTTACTGCAGCTTCAGCCAGGGTACAGGGGACTCGCCCCTCCAGGCTGGAGATGCCTCCCACCTGGGGGTTTGAGGGATCTAGTATACCTCCATAGCCAGGGTAGAGAAAATTTGCCCCTCCAGTCTGGATACCCCTCCCACCTGGGTGTCAGGGTAGGGGAGCCCTTATACCACTGCAGCCAGGGTAGTGGGGATTCACCCCTCTAGACAAGAAACCTCTCCCACCTGGGTGTCATGGGGGAGCTTTTATACCACCTTAGCCAGGGTAGAAAAGACTCAGGACTTCCAGCAGGAGATCCCTCCCACCAGGGTGTCAGGGGGAGCTCTTTTACTACAGCAGCCAAGGTAGAGGGGAATCGCCCCTCCAGGTGGAAGACCCCTCCAACCTAGGTGTCTGATGGGGGGGGGTTGTATACTATCTTAGCCAGGGAAGAAGGGACTCGCCCCTTTTGTCAGAAGAGCCCTCCCTCCTGGATGTATGGGGAGCTCCTGTAAAGCTACAGGCAGGCTAGAGGGGACTCACCCCTCTAGGCCAGAGATGCCTTTCACCTCAGTGTCAGGGGATGCTCCTATACCTCTGCATCCAAGGTAGAGGGGATTTGCACCTCCAGGCCAGAGATCACTCACACCTGTACGTTGCAGGGAGCTTGTATACCAAGTTAGCCAGGGTAGAGGAGACTGGAGGTGCGAGTCACTTCTAACCTGGCTGTGGATGTTTGGAGCTCTCTGCAACACTCAGGTTTGAGGACTCTCCTGACTATAGTGGTGATTACCCTGTATCCTGGCTGCAGTGGTATAGGAGCTTCCCCTGACACCCAGATGGGAGGGGTCTCCCATCTGGGAGGGCAAATCTTCTCTCTTATGGTTGTGACAGTATATAGGGAGAAATTGGAGTAAGGGGAACGGGTAGCACAGGGAGAGGAGGGCTCAAGGCCTAGATTTACTACGGGGTGTCAGGAATGAGGAGCAGGAATCAGGCTGAAGGAGGCCAAAGCCCCAAGACAAGGGGTATTGCTACCTTTTCCTAAAGGAATACTGTAGGGCCAAACATCCCATTTCCAGCTGCTGACTCTGGTGAGCATCCTGGGAAAGGGATCTGGAAAAGAAACCCATCAGGCAAAAGGATAAAAGGAGGGCCAATGGAGGGCACAGCGTGGAGTTCTGGAAGAAGGGTGTTTGTGGCCTGCAGGCCAGGATCGCAGAAAGGAGCCCAGTCTAGGGACCTAGAAAAGGGCTCAGGCTATGGGAGAGCAAGGAAGTGTGGGGCAAGGCAGACAGGGGCTGCACTAGGGTTGTGAGATGAAGGGAAGCCAAGGGGAGTGGGGAAGTTGACCCAGTGAGGCCCGCAGTTCAAGCCCAGGGAAGCACAGAGCAAGAAGGACACTAGAGGCTGAAGAGGAGCCAGTCCAGGAAATGGAGACCCAAGGGCCAGCTCTAGGGCAAGGGGCTCAGGAAAGTAGACAGTGCTGGGGAGGCAAGGCAGGGGATCCAGCATGGTGGAAGGAGGCTCAAGGCCCAATGCCACTGCCAGGTGTCAGGTTTCTGGGTGCTGCCCCAAGGGCCTAGGAAGAGCAAGTAGCCCAGTCAAGGTCAGGGTTGTGTTTCCCATAAGGTGCCCTGGCTCAGATGAGGATCAAGGGCCAGGGACCAGACCAAAGGGCCTGGCAAGGAAAAGGGGCCAACAGGAGTGCGATGGGAGGGAACAGTGGGGGATCGTGGTGAATGCAGAGAGGGACAAGAGCCAAGACCCAATCAAGGAGCCCAGGTAAGGGAATAACCCCACCAAAAGGTATTAGGGACCCAATGATCAGGGGGACCATGCTCCAGAAAAAAGTGCTAGGGGAAGGAGAGGTAGGATATGTACTAGGATGAGGAGTAGGGCTGTGCAACGGGCACAGAGGGGAGCGAGCTTGGGGGCCAAATCAAGGGGCGCCCATGTCATACAGGATACTAAGAGACACCACAGAAAGGAATGCAAACTAGTAACGGATTAAGGAGCTCAGGTGGGCAGCCAGGCCAGGGGACTGCAGGGTGAAGTGTCAGGGTGAGGAAGGGCTGGGCTGGCTTAGGGGCAGCTTGCAAGGCTAGAGGGCAGTAGAGGGAAGGGAGGGGATCACCCAGGCAAGGTCATCACTAGGCCCAAGTCCACTGCCAGTTGTCAAGTTTGGGAGGCAAAAGGGGCCCAGGCGAGAGGCAGGTCTGTGTTGCCCATAGGGATACTTCAGTGCCCAGAGGCCATCCAATTCCACTCCTCTGCCCCAGGTGAATAGATCCTCATCAACAGACCAGGACCAAAGGAGGAAAATGGGAGGGATACATTTGGTTCAAGATTGAGGGGGTTGTTGGTGGGGAGCCATCAACCATAGGAGGACAATAGGCTAACAAGAAGCAGGGGAAGGGGCGGGTCCTGGCAATGAAATAAATACCACAGTACAGGGGTATCAGAGTGGAGGCACTTTAGGGGGGCAAGCAAGGGGCCTAAAATCAAAAGACAGGAATAATGTTCTGGAGAAGGGCGACTGGGGGCTCCAGCAAGGCACCAGGCCTAAGAATTGGGAGCCAAGTGCCTGGACCTGGTCCTGGGTCACATGAAAACAGACATGGCTGTACAGAAGAGAAGGGAGAGCA
>NW_026003424.1:504730-507331 GCF_001458135.2 Marmota marmota marmota
TAATGAACCTTACGCTGAATTTGTAGATAGGCTTCTTCAAACAGCTTCCAGAATTTTTGGGGATATAGAACAGGCAATGCCATTAATAAAACAACTGGCTTATGACTAAGCAAATCGTTGCTGCAGAGAGGTCATTAGACCATGGAGACATGAAGATTTAAACATATATATTAAATAATGTAGAGACATTAATGAACACTGGCAGCTGCAGTACAACAGGCTTTAGATGCCAGGCCAAAAACATGCTACAAGTGTGAACAAAGAGGACATTTTAAAAGGAGTTGCCCCATAGGAGGAGGGTTTAACAAAACTAGGTATCAAAGGAATAGAATACCAGGTATTTGCCCACGATGCCGTAGAGGGAGACATTGGGCTAATGAATGCCGTTCTCAAACCACCATAGAGGGTACTCCCTTATCAAAAAACGGACAAGGACCAGGTATTTACCCATGATATCATGGAGAAAGGCATCAGGCTCCATTGCCAAGAAACGGACAGGGGGGCCCAATGCTCCGGGGCCCACAACCACAAATATACGGGGCAGTTGAGAAACCCAGCAACACCATCAGGGTACTGCCCAGGACACATTGTCCATTAAATCCCTCATCAGACAAACCCGAGGGAGTGCAGGGTTGGACATCTTCACCTCTGCCAGAGCAGTACTAACTCCAGAGATGGGATTTCAAATCATTCCCACAGGAGTAAAAGGACCTCTTCCCCAAGGAACAGTAGGCTTATTATTGGGACGTAGTTCATCTACACTAAAAGGACTTATGATAAGTCCTGGGGTAATTGATCCCGATTACGTAGGTGAAATAAAAATTATAGCTTGTTCTCCAAGAGGTATATCAGTAATTTCACCTGGAGATAGAATAGCACAGTTGTTAAAATACCCAGCCTACATAATAAATTTTCTAGTCATAGTGTAGAAAGAGGTTTCAGGGGATTAGGCTCCACAGGTGTAGATTGGGCTATGCTGTCTTTAAATTTAGATTCTCGCCCAATGCTAAAACTAAATATTCAAGGACATGAGTTTAATGGACTACTGGACACAGGTGCTGACCGTAGCATCATATCTCATCGAGAATGGCCAAAACATTGGCTATTACAACAAGCCACTCAAACGCTTCGAGGCCTAGGAGTGGCGACTAGTCCCCAAAGAAGTGCAATGATATTAGATTGGAAGGATCCTGAAGGATATGAAGGAACTATACAGCCATATGTATTGGATCATCTTCCTATAAATTTATGGGGACGAGATGTTCTAGATCAATTAGGTTTGACGTTAACAAATAACATCAATCCTAATGCGCCCACTACTAGGGCTAGACAAGGTTTTAGGAAAGAAAAAAAGATTAGGAGAACAAGAACAAGGTATAGCAGCACCAATACAATAGATCAAGGAACAGACAGACATGGGTTGGATTTTCAGAAAGGGCCACTGAGACAATCAGAATTACTTGGAAATCAGAAAGACCACTGTGGGTTCCTCAGTGGACCCTGACTAAAGAAAAGATACAAGTATCCCATGATCTGGTCAAACAACAATTAGTGGAAGGACATATACAACCTTCCATATCTCCCCATAATACTCCCATTTTTGTCATCAAAAAGTAATCTGGTAAATGGAGATTATTGCAAGATTTAAGAGCCATTAATAATGAGATGGTTATTATGTGACCTGCTCAATCAGGGATTCCTCAATTGTCTGCTTTGCCAAAAACCTTTGCTATGGATATTAAAGATTTTTTTTTCAATTCCAATTCATCCCGAGGATAGTCCACGTTTTTTATTTACTATCCCTGCACTAAATCATGAAGGTCCTAATCAGAGATATGAATGGAAAGTACTCCCTCAAGGGATGGCTAACAGTCCAACTATGTGTCAAATTTGGAAAATTAAAATATTTACATGTTACAGTTGATACTTCTTCCGGATTTTTGATGAGCTCCCTTCATGCCGGAGAAAAAACTAAAGATGTTATAGCTCATTGTTTACAAAATTTTGCCACTGTGGGCGTTCCTAAACAGTTAAAAACAGATAATGCCCCTGGTTATACTTCTACCTCTTTTAAACTATTTTGCTCATCATTTGGTATTACTCATATAACAGGAATCCCATACAATCCACAGGGACAAGGCATAGTTGAAAGAGCTCATCAAACTATTAAAACGTACTTATTAAAGCAAAATGAGGGAATTGGAAAGGGGTATATATCCCCCAAAGATAAACTTAAAATAATGCTTTTTACTCTAAATTTTTAAAATTTGGATTCATCAGGACTTAGTGCTGTGGAAAGATATATGTATCCAAAAAATGTACATAAGCCTAAGGTACTTTGGAAAGATATTCTAACAGGACAATGGAAAGGTCCTGACCCAGTGATTGTGATTGTCTGGAGTCGGGGTTCTGTTTGTGTGTTTCCACAGGGAGAACAGCAGCCGATTTGGATTCCAGAGAGACTAACCAAAGCAATTTCTACAGACCAAAAAGAAGACGATTTGACTCAAATCTATAACAGCTGATATCCAGAGCTCCAGCTTGGCTATTCTTACATCTGCGACAGTGATTAACCAGGATGCTTTTTTCAATATCTATTTT